>NC_085878.1:38424167-38426667 GCF_034702125.1 Engraulis encrasicolus
CATGTTGTCAGTGTGTGTGTGTGTGTGTGTGTGTGTGTATGTGTGTGTGTGTGTGTGTGTGTGTGTGTGTGTGTGTGTGTGTGTGTGTGTGTGTGTGTGTGTGTGTGTGTGTGTGTGTGTGTGTGTGTGTGTGTGTGGTAAATGAATGCCTTGCACATGAACATGTCACCGAGTTGGCGTTTGCTGTCAGATGGGGGGAGCTCTGCTCTACTTGATGAGACACAGGAAGTACTATACTCTCATACACTCACTGATACACACACACGCACACGCGCGCGCACACACACACACACACACACACACACACACACACACACACACACACACACACACACACACACACACACACACACACACATAGCGTTACAGCAGTGGCAGAATTACAAATATAACAACACTTCACTTCAAATGCTGATGATGTGTGGATCCTCAAGTGAGCTCTCTCTTTCACACACAGGCACACACACACACACGCACGCACGCGCACACAGCCAACAAGCGTGGCATGTGCTTCAATGCATCTCTGTGAATGCCGCTAAAACAAGAGTGGAACTAACTGGATGTGATCAGTGGTTGAAAACACCCACCCCTCTTTCCTCTCCTCTCCTCTCCTCACCCATCCCTCTTTCCTCTCCTCTCCTCATCCACCCCTCTTTTCCTCTCCTCTCTTTGTCTCTCTTCCCTTCTTTCTTATCTTCAGTTCTAGTCTTACACTCTCCCTTTCGCTTCCCTTCTCTCCTCTATTCCCCACCCCTCTCGTCCTTTCATATCCTTCCTTATCCTTCACTCTGCTTTTTCACCTTCACATTGCCAGGGGGTGTTGATAACTTACTCTGTCATGTCAGGAAGAGTTTTAAACCTTATTATGTAATACTCCTCTTTGGTTTGGAAATGTGACGCCGTCTATGTAATTTTGCTGTGAACTTTGCATTCCGTGGGGGCATACAGCTAGCCTGATTATCATCGACTTTCAAATCTCTTCGAGACTTGGTCTAACCAAGAGCATAACTATTAACGTTTCTTAAACGGCATGGTTGACCAGCCTCACTACATTTGCTTCTGGTTGACTGGTGTCAGACAAAGTGGGTGGAGTTCCCTATTTTTCAGGAGATCGGAAACAATATTTTCATTGCTCTTGGCCTGACTAGAAGCAATGTCGAAGGTGTTGCGTCACTAGAAGAGCGTGGCCTGGCTAGCGTACAGCAACCTGTAGCCTAGGAGCCCCAGGCATTCGTCATCCTGCCCGGCTTCTAACAGTGCATACACTCCACAAGCGCAGACTTGCTCCTTGGAAATAGAACTCGAGTCTATTATCCTATGCGGACGTCCGCGTTCAATGAGCGGGCTCCATTGAAAATGAGTGGCTGCTGCTCACGGATAGAACGTGGACGCTGACTGTGCAGTGTGCAAGGCAGCCCACGAACCTCTCGGACTCGCGATGCTCCCAGACACGGTAAGCGAACGCGAATATCTCGGTATGTATGTACCATAAGCATCATCTCTCCTGTCCTCCTTTGATCTCTGCTGCATGATGTCAGAAAAAAAAACTATATTCGATAACAGCATGCAATGCCTCAATGACGAGAGTGAGGGTGAACCTGATTAAGCAACAGCGAAACGCGTTGTTCACTAGATAAACCAGCAAAGAATACCAGTCTGTGGTGATTCATCCTTTCTTTACCTCAATAACGATATTTAAACAATATCTAGAATATATGTAGTCGAGCATTTCTCTTGTCACTCATTTGTCCATTTGTGTGGGGGGCGTGGCTTTGGTCATGGCGTGCTTCTTGCGCATTTGTTGACATTCAGCAAGGGAATGGATGACACAGAAATGTTTTACATGTTTGCAATATTTAAGTCATAAGCATATTGCCACTGTTGATATCGCGATTTCAATACATTTTCGATATATTGTGCAGCCCTACTGAAAATGCCCACTAACTTAACCCCCCCCCACCAACTCCCCCTGCCAGAACCTCTCCCTCTCTTCTCCTCTTCTCACTTCACGTCCACTCTATTCTGCCTCTTCTTCTCCTTTTCCTCCCCCTGATCCAACCATCCTGCCAGAGCGTCTTCCAAGCGTCATCCCCATTTCCACAAGTATGTTAATGGTCTTCTGCGATTGCCAGCTGGAGCTAAGAGATGAGGAGGAGACTGTGCATGCATGTGTGTGTGTGCGTGTGTGTGTGTGTGTGTGTGTGTGTGTGTGTGTGTGTGTGTGTGTGTGTGTGTGTGTGTGTGTGTGTGTGTGTGTGTGTGTGTGTGTGTGTGTGTGTGTGTGTGTGTGTATGTGTGTGTGTGTGTGTGTGCGTGCATGCGTGGATGTGTAACAGTGAGGGGGAGCGCTGTGACAAGACAGGAGCTCTATGTATAATTAAACATCAGTCTGCTTGGCAATAAAACCTAAAGGATGGAATGAGTCTAATCTCAGCCCCAGGACCCTTCATAATCAACACACCACCACAAGCTCTTTGGAGAAGAGAGAGAGCGGGAGAGA
>NC_085878.1:38436667-38459167 GCF_034702125.1 Engraulis encrasicolus
TTTTTTTGGGGGGGGGGTGTTCTGACAAACCAAGAGAACGGGGCTTTGATCATGTTTTAAATATGGTGTGATTTGATTTTCTGGCACAACATTAGAGTGAATGACTACAAATGGAGATTTGAGAGGTCAATAAACCCACCACAGTAGCATAGTGTTGTATTATATAGCTCTTGCTTCATCATGCACTGTCCAATACAAGGATCCCCAAGGAAGATGAAAATGTTTTTAAAAAAATACATTTATAAAAAAAACATATAATAGTATATAATAGCAACTCCTAATAAAAAGCCAAATAAATACATTTTCATTTACAATAATCATTCACAATATACGGCAGTCATAATTCAGACATTTTTGTCTAGAACCTACCTAGAGTGCTTGAGGTGTCAGGCTGTACATGAAAACAATTCCACCCGTTATTTATCCTTCAGTCAACTACCAGATACGGACCGCTGTGCATTCTATAAAGAAGAACGAGAGGTCTGTACGAGGCGCTTCAAATGTCCTTTTTGACGATCGGCTGTCAAATCCTTCAGTTTACACCTATAATCATCTTAGCCTACTACACATAATTCCACGACGTTAACAATTAGTTATCTCATTTTGAGCGTTATATTAAGTAACATTAAGTAGCCTGCCGCAGAACAGCATACGGCTTCATATGTGTGAAGGGACAGCTTGTGTGGTGCACCTGCCTGGTTTCAGCACCGACTGAGCGGACAGCTCCGCGCTCCCTAAGCCAACACTGTGCGTTGCACAAGATGAGGAATACATTATGGGTAGTTCTATGGGAAAGAACGCAAACTTACCACTTTAGAAACGTGGATCCCTTTTCGAAAGGCTCTTCTTCAAATGAAAACGCTTCAGAATGTGAATTGAAACTACTTAGTATCCACTCACGACGCGCCAGAAAACAACATAGTTCCCTCCAAACAGCACTCCGATGTATCAGTATCGCGCTCGAGACAGCCACGGAGTCTGGGCGATTGTCAGATACATCTGTTTCAATGGAGCAACATAATTACATCCTATTTTCCAGGAAGAGATGCGACGGAACAAAAAGAAATGAGCTGTATTTTGGCGCACCGAACCACAAAACCTGTTATTTCGCACTGTCAATCTCCCCCTCACTCCAATCAATCAGTACAGATCTGTGTCTATCAGCGCACGGAAGAAAGCCACGCTCTTACGCACAGAAAGATCCAGCTGTCATGCCAAGCTCTGGAAATGCCCCAGCGCCCCTTCAAACAGCCGAGCACCTGTTAATAACACTAACATACTTACTATCATTGGTCCCGTTGACTGTGGCATGGCAAACACTGAACAGCCTTGTTATCATGTGCACACAATGTTCTTCTGACAGCTCGAGGCGAACATCAAGAATAGAAAATAAAAAGGGAAAAAAACCCAGGAGAACCGGAGAGGCTGACAAAACGCGTGGTGAAAAAAAAGATTGATCCCCGTCAAGGTTGGCAGCCTCACGGCGGTGCGCAACGGAGCGGCTGGATCTCCGGCACGACAAGCCTACTTTGCAGAGTGGCGGAGTGCGAGGAGGCGGTAGGGGGCTGGAGTGTTCGCTGCTGAGAGCCTCCCCTCTGCCTCTGTGGCGCTCATTGGGCTGATTGAGAGGCCGGTCCACAGCCCAAGAAATTAATGCATGCAATGCGCGCTAGCTTACCCTGGGAATAGGGCAGCCTACACAACTTTTATGGTCGTGTATTGTGCCGTGGAGAGGCTCACTGCGACCAACTGGCTGGCAAAGTAATGATTTTTGCCATTTTACTGAAAGGCTGGACGCTCTTTACTCGACAAAATGCGCGTCTGATCAGCCACCGATTCCACTGAAAAACCTATAGTGGGTTACTCTTTCGGGAGCAGAACAGTGGGCTTCTTCTACTCCAGTCTTCCAACGGTCATTGAGTGTGTTGTCGCTCAGATGTCTTCGGTTGTCATGCAACAGAAGCAAAATGCAGCAGGATTCAAGCTACGTGTACAAAGTGTGAAGTGACAGTGTGTCAGACTAAGCCACCGGAGTGCAGCTTCGATGCAAATGACTAAAAAAAAGAAATCTTCCGAGAAACTGCCTCTCACTGCCTGTCGTCTTTTGTGTGTCTATATTGACGGTTTTCAGTAAAGCCACGTATGGTCCTGCTAGTAATAACATTAGCACAGTATCATCGTTTTATGCCTATTTCATTTTGTGTGTGACACTCTAAAACGCAGCTGATTCGGTAGGCTGTCTTGTTTGCACGAGTCGCACTGGGAAGAATCCATGTTGAGACTTGTTTGGAGTTTCTAAAGGACTTTTATTGTGATTTTCACTTCGCCAGATATCTGCTGTTGAATGTATTTTTTAATTGCAAAAAGTGATGTTTGCATGCATTTTACACATAGCGTAAAGGTTATGCAAAATGTTAGATAGCCGACGAATAAATGAGACGATTTGACAATACCAATTTGAATGGCAAACGGGAGCTCTACTCTTGCAAAGGCATTCCTCTTCAAACTAGTTCAGCTTAGTTGCACGTCCTTGCGCCCTCTAGTGTCCACATTCATAATACCGAGGGGGAATATCATTGGGTTTCATTGGGCTTTCGTGACCCAGACAGCAATTAGGTTTGGGCCGGGTCCATTTTCAAGTCAGCAGATCCGCATAGCAGTCACAGTCATTTTGCCGATCAGCGGCAGCTCCGATCCGGACCAGTAGTTTGACAGTCAGTTTTGAAGGCTCCTGGCGGATGCGGGCCAGATAAGCAATCCGGACGCGCCATAATAAAATAATTCAGTCCGATTTGAAGGCGCGTGGCGGGTGCGGGCCACATAAGCAATCCGGACGCGCCAAAACTGAATTTGTTCCCCAACTGTCACTTTCCCGGAACCCTCAGAGAGAGACCGTTCTTCAGTTTACCTCAGCTGAACTCAACTATATCCGCCTGTGTCGTCTCGTCCAACACTGCACTGTCGTGACTTGATCATTCAATGGTAAGTAATTATTTAACTTAAAACTATGGTAGAAGTAAAATACACTCGCTCGCCGTCGCCACTTTCTCTTTCAGCGTTTTAGTCCAGTGAGTTAATTACCTCCTCTGTTACGAAATGGCTTGCCCGAGCACTGAATCATAACACCGCAGCATCGCGCTAACTTGCTGCTGTCTTTGTGGCTGGCGGGCTGTGGCATCATAGCTAAGCTTTTGATGAACCCACTCAAAATGTGCCATATCGGGCTATTTGAGTCAATTTTAGCGGCATTATCTGGTGATAATCTTTTATGAAGCTGCCTAACATCCCAAACATACCCTATCAACACGGGACAGAAAGGTAGCTAGTTTTTAGTCGACGAGCACTACTAGTTCTGTAACTAGGAGGACCGCTGTGATTTGTATAACATTCGCCAAAAAAACTAGGTCAAGGTGCGAGTGTGATGTGTACATGATGTGTTTATGTGATTATTTTCAATCAATTTCTGATGGCTAATCACCGTATCCATGTTGTGCCGCCGACAGCAAACATTCTGTGTTGTGCTATTAGCTCACCTTGAGCTGAATTCATTTGACATCACGCAGTTTGTAACTCCTTGATTGTTGTAGCCTATTTACACAAATCCTAAATGGTCGTATTGTTAGTTTAATAACTGCATTGTGATATAGGCTATAACCTGGATTAGGCTTCATCAAAATACTGTGCATTAAAGCTCATGCATGCATGTTGTATGCTAAACGTTCAAAGTTTTTTTTGTCTGTCTTTTCCTCTTTGCTTTGGGTAGAATTGTAAACGATAGGCACAGTCATTCCTTGATCGACCTGACACCAACATTAGGCCTACTCGATGTGTATGAAGCAAGCTGCCTCTGCATCAAGTGAGAGAAGAAGCCGCCACTGAAAAGCTTTTTGGACTGTCATTTGAAGGTATGAGCCGAGAGTTGTAAACATGGATGCCAATTGTACTATATATTTTCACAGTGAAATCCCAATAACTATTATTCATAATAATTTATTTATTCTTGTTCTGCTACAGGACACAAATGAAAGGACAGGAATTCTGCTCTGCGGCGTTGGCCACACTACTTATTCAAGAAGCCCTTGGATATCATCAGAATGTATTAAGTAAGTTGTTTTTATGTTATGCATTAAAGCCCATGCATGCTGGCACACACTGGTTGTACAGCATTCAATAAGACCTTGCCTAATGCTGTTGTTTGGTGGCCTAAATGTGCATAGAATACCTACTGTCTACTTGAATAGATTCATTGTATGTTCTATGTATTTCTATGACAAACTTTCAAACTTTTTGTGTTTCTTTTTCTCTTTGCTTTGGGTAGAATTGTAAACAGTAGGCACAGTCATTCCTTGATCGACCTGGCATCAACATCGCTCGATGTGTATGAAGCTGCAAGTGAGAGAAGAAGCCGCCACTGAACACCTTTTTGGACTGTCATGTGAGTGTATGAGCTGACAATTTAACTTCTTTAACTGTTGATTCTGCTAAGACCTATGTAAGTGGCATGATAATGTCTCATTTACACTAATGTATGTCAAGCTGGTCTCAGGCTAACAAGACTACCATGAAATCTTAAAGTTTTGGACAGACGTCCGTCTCAATTTTACCATAGTGTTGTGCCATACTGGACAAGTATTACTTGCTCAGTTTTGACAACCTAATTCTATATTCTGCTGTGCGACTTGTGCACAAAATTATTCACAATTCTGCTCCACCACCTCTGAAAACTTTTATCCATCCTTGCTCTGAACAAATTAGCAGAACAACTAGATCTACCACCAGAGGAAATAGTAGCCTCCCAAGCCGGGTAACAGCATACATTTGCACAATCTGTGTTTGCAGAGCAACTAAATAATGGAATGCCCTTCCCACCCACATAAAAGGCATTACAAACTTTTATTCATTCTCACTTGGAGTGAAGAAATGGCTTTCATGTACCCAGTCTGGTCACCACTAATAGTTTTGCACATACCTGTTTTGACACTGAGCATATGGTAGTTTTTGCATATGACATATTTGTGTGTGTGTGTGTGTGTGTGTGTGTGTGTGTGTTATATGTTTTCTTACCTGCCCAGGGACTGCAGATGGAAATTAGCTATTAGCTATAATCTGGTGCAGGTCATCTTTTTTTTTTACTATGTAACTAATGTACTTTGCACATGGTCCCTGATGAAATAAACCAATAAACTAAACTAATTGTAAACATGGATGCCAATTGTACTATATATTTTCACAGTGAAATCCCAATAACTATTATTCATAATTATTTATTCTTTTTCTGCTGTAGGACTCAAATGAAAGGACAGGACTTCTACTCTGCTGGGTCGGCCTCAAGAAGCCCTCGGACGTCATCAGAATGTATTAAGTAAGTTGTTTTTATGCTATGCATTAAAGCCCATGCATGCTGGTGCGCACACTCTCTCACTCTCACTTACTCTCACACACACACACACACACACACACACACACACACACACACACACACACACACACACACTTGTTGTACAACACTCAACCAGAGCTTGCCTGATGCTGTTCTTTGGTGGCCTGAAAGTGCATGGAATACCTACTGTCTACTTGGCTAGGTTGACTGTATGTTCTGTGTACGGGGTCATGTTCCCACAGCCCATTGGTCCCACAGCCCAATGGTCCCACAACTTATTCCTGCTGCTCCATGTTCCCACATTTTTAAGAAATTATTCAAATATACAGTGCACAGCAGTAATGAGTATACCCCTGTTGAAAAGTAACATTTTGAACACACAAGTTATTCCCAAAACGCTCATAGAGTAAGTGTAATACAACATCTATTGTGCTTACATAAGAATTTTAAGGCCAATTGTATAACTTAAATGACATATTTGCCCATTTTTGTGAAATTATGCTGGTGCAAAAGAGAGTGTCTGAGAAGGGGCCGTGTTGGCCTGAATTGTCTCGAAATTTAACCCCTTAGCGCAGCACTATGACTCTCTGTGATGTCATGGCAATGTTGTTATTAGGTTTCTTTATTAGTCTCCTCGAAGGAGAAATCTGCTCTGGAGATAGGGAGGCCGCAGCATCACAAAAAACACATAGAATACATAGGACACATGACACCAACACAGAAAAACAAACAACAGTAAAATAATAGAGGAAAAACAGTGTGCTCAGAAGCACTGGATGTCCTAACCCACTGCCCCTGACCCATCCAGTCCCCCCCCCCCACACACACACACACACACACTCAGTACACCCCCCTCACCCCCCCACACACACACACACACACACATCTCAGTATCCCCCCCACACACACACACACACACTAGAGCGTGGCTCGGGCCGGTTTTTTCTGTCCGAGCCCGGCCCTCAGCCAACAGAAAAGTGATCAACCCCGACCCGAGCCCGAGACTAATTAAAATGTTTGTGTCCGAACCCGTCCGAAGCCCGAGACCACTGTAATAACAACAGAACCTGTGCGCAAGCAATATTTTCTATGTGGCCTCCTTCATACTCAAAATAGCACGTGATAAATAGCCAGGATAGGCAACTAGGATGAGGCAATTTGCTGTAGCCTAATTTAGTTACGCACGCATAGTAAGTATAAACACACGCATACATGTGACAGCGCACCTTATGTTTCTTTCGTTAGACCAGAGATGTTGGGTGCTGTGATCAAATGCATGGGAGGGGCGTGAGAGGATGAGAAAGGCGAAAACTAACGAATACGGTTTGGATGCAGTCAGCGCGGCTATGGACGCATTTGTTACGTTACTGTTAGTGCAAATAAATCCCCGCGAGCCAGTGAAGATGCCACTCCTTGTCGTTAAGAAGGATGGGCTATAAGTTCACCCCGAAGAACAGTAGCCTGTTCGGCCCTCCAAGAGAATGTCATTTCCCCTGATGTCCATGCGGTCAATATAAAATCAGGAAAGGTTGCACGCGCATAGTTACAACTGTAGGCTACAGTAAAAGTGACAAGAATTAAGAACCTACGTGAAGGACATGAAATGTCACAGCGGACAAAGTAGTAACAGGAAACCTCTTCGCCCCTACCTTAGGCAACTCCACGTAGCGTGTGCGTCTTCTTTAATCCATATTATGCTCCTTGCTACCCCTTGCTGGAAATGTAGCCTAATCCTTGGCGAGCAATGCAGTGACAAACTTCGTCATTTTATGTTCAACATTTAAGACAGCACCGAAGGCATGCTAAAACATGGCCTACACTAGGCCTACAACAAAAGACCACGCGTTCACTGACAACTGTATTTGGCGCTTATTAAGAAAGCATTCCTGCTCGGCTGACTGGGAGTGAGCGCCCATGTTGCCACTGGTAACTGGCGCGTGCATACAGCCAATAATAATCACTCGCACGAGTAGCCTACCAACATTTTCATTTATGCATATTCAATTAGGCCTACTTATTTTTTAATCACAAAACTGCCGTTTGCATGAACTGAAACGTTTCCTCTGATTGCTTACAATTTTCACAATGTCTGTTTGGTTCAAGCCCGAGCCCGACCCGAGTCCGACAGATATTCTATTTTTTTTGTCCGAGTCCGGCCCGGCCCGTCGGGTTCCGACCTGGCCCGTCGGGCTTCGGTCGGGTTGCCATGCTCTGACACACCCAGTCCTACAGCCACCCGCACCTTCACTCTATAAATAACTAGGTTACATCCATGTTATGATGTAGTTAAGCATTTTCAGGTAGTGAATAGGGTCGCCGGCGACCCCTGCTGCATTAAGAGGCTACAGGGATTAAAAGGGAGGTCATTGTTGTGCGTTTTATCCTTGCCTTGCATTTAACTTTTACATTTTGAGTCTGCGCCTGGCTATAATTGATGTGTGTGAAATTCAAATGAAATCCTATAGGGAGTCTCATGATCTGTTTCAGTAGTTACAGTACATGTTGACAAGCATATTTCTTTTGGTGAAATTCAGCTTCCTACTGTTGATGGCACCCACACAGCCCCAAGCCATGCCACTCCCACTACCATACTTGACTTTCAGCATGAGGCACTTTCCTTTGTACACATCGCTTTTTACCACCACACATGTTTGACACCATCTAAAGCCAATTTGTTTATCTTGATGTCATTACATCAGAGGACATGGTTCCGTTCCAGTAACCCATATCCTTAGTTTGTTTGACTCTGATGAGACCATGATAAACAAATTTGCATTTGATGCTGTCAAGCATGTGTGCCATTGACTGAAATGTTAAATACATCATTGCCGTGATTAAGGCGAATACATTTCTAACCAAATATTAAACATTGACATGTTATTTAGAAAGTCGAGAATTTTAACTGATTTGATATGACGACCGGAAGCCAAAAATATGCAAGAATAAACAAATTATTGGCATAGTTTAAAATGTGGGTCGTGAATCTATAATCTATGAAAGTGTAACATTATTGATGGAATTATGGAAATAAACATTTTCATGATATTCTATTTTTTTTGTCCAGCACCTGTATTTGTCTGTTCATTCACAATCACATGTCATTTGTGCCTGCACATACAGTACATCTGAATATTAACTCTAATGTTTCTCTTCTGCTTTGTGTGCTTTTTAATATCTTACAGTGTGAAGAGGCAACAAGGGAGAGATGAACGCTGCCGACCACTTTGGCACACACCCAACAAGAAACAAAACAATAAAGAATACTAAAATGCATAATTTGTAAGCAGCTCATTTTTTAAAAAACATTGTGGCCAGAGTAGGTATTGCATCTATGGTGCTCATTGAAACTGTGCTGTCTACTGCTAATTTAGATTTTTGCATGAATACCAAAGTATAGTGAGTTTTGCAGCTAAAAATGTCTATTTCTGGAAATTCAAAATGACGGACCATGGAGAAGATCCCCCTTTTCATGTATGAAAAGTGCAAATTTCCCAGTCATGTTGAATACTTTGGTGGTGGTAAATATCTGTTAAAAAGTTAACATTTGTGAATGGGCATAATGAATTCTGGAAATTAACAACTAAAAATATTCCACGGTCCACCTTTAAATACAAATCCGGATCAGGCCCAGATAAGGCCCGGATAAGATCCGGATATGGGCCAGATGAGCCCCAACTGTGTATTACGGATCAGGGCCAGATCATGGTCAGATGTGTATTACGGACCTGGGCCAGATCTGGCCCAGGTCCGCCACAAATTTCAAACATGTGGATTGGACCTGGGCCAGATCCATTCCGGATCCATAATCCGGACCTGTTCCAGCTCAGCGCCATTGTAAAATAAGAAACCGGGCCAGACCAGGATTGCGGACCTGGCCCAAATGCCTGCCACCATCTGTCACAGGTCTGGGCCAGACCCATTTTGCTGTCTGGGGATTCACCAGTTGGAAAGTGTAGGCTAACTTGCGACGGAGATATGAATAGTAGGTCAGCTAATTCTTGTCATTTTAAGATTATTCTGAAGACCAAGTGAGTGTGTGTGTAACGGTTCACGGGAGCAGGGGTCCTTATTACAGGGCTCCCCATTATGCCGACATATAGGCTAGTGTTGTGGGAGTTCCCTCTTTAATGTGCCGCTTTGGGAGAGCACGCCCACGCCTGCCCCAGAGCACCGTAGCCGCTTATGGATAATTGCTGTAACTCGGCTCGCGCTGGCGGGATCCATATTGGTACGAGTGCATGTGTATGATAGCACGTGAAGGATAAATGAGTGTTGACTCACCGTGTCTGCCACCTGTATTTAATCCTGCTACCATGTGGCTGCTGCTGCCGTGTGTTTGTGAAGCAGTTTTGAGGGCCTTAAAACAGCTCAGCGGGAGACTTTCATAGCATATATCAGAGTGCTCCAATTAGCCTGCGTATTGGCCCAGACTGAGTTTTTATCTCGCCTTTTTTCAACCGTTTTGCTCTCCGCCCACACACACACACTTTGATGTAGACCTCTTTATTTTTCAAATGCAACCTCAGGATTTTTTGTTTCATTATCTCCCCCTGATGTCTGATGAAGTTTATCAGGACTGCTGCATACCTCTGTCGGTAGGTGTCTTGTCTTGTCTTGAAAACAATTGTCTATTATGAAACTCTAAAAGAAGCTATGTCGGCTCACTGCGGAATAAGCTCCAAAATCACCCTACCTCGTCAAGCATATGGGTAACAGGGAGATGCTATGGACTATATCACATGGCCCTTGCGTGAAACTGACCACATTAAAATGCAGTTACTTTCTAAATCAAATGAAGTCAGTACAGCACCCAGGGCACTTTTTTAGATACACAAATAAATAGAGAAGTGTAAATATGTCAATTACATGTCAATTATATGTCAGAGGTGTCAGAGAAGGATCAATGACGTGAAGGATTTGGAAGAGAAAACACGTTGTATTCAAACATCCAAACACACAAAAAGCCAAAATGTGGTTTATTCATTTATTCCTCCCTAAGTGAAATTAAAAAAAAACAAGTGCCTGGTCTGACATTTAGAGATATTGCCAGAGCTTTTTCCACTTCTTTTCTTCTGTATTGTCAAATATCCAACGGGGAACACCAATGCTCTGTTACCCAGTGTCCCCCTCCTTCCACCCCCTTCCGCATCGCTTGCTCCGTGCTCCGTGCTCAACTTGCATTGATTAATAGCACTGACAGGGCTCCCTAACCGGTGATCAAAATATCAGTGGGCTTTGCGTGAGGTGAAAGGAAGCGAAGGGGAAACACTCTCCACAGCCCATGCAGCCAGGCCTCCTCAATCGATCACCGCTCGCAGCTTTTGTCAGAGGTATAAATCACCGAGGCCACCGCACCGCTGCTGGGGAGGCTGCGGGCTCTCTCAGTGTGTGTGTGTGCGTGTGTGCGCGCGTGTGTGCACAGGGCCGCAGACAGCTTTTGCTGGGCACAGGACAAAATCATCTGAAAAGGCCCCCCATCCAATACATACAATGTAATGAAAACCCAAATTTGTGTCCCGTCTCTCCCTGGGCCTGGGGCAACAGACCCCTTTTCTTCCATGCATGTGCGTTTGGAGTATGTGTATGTGTGTCACCGCCTTTCACCAGTCCAAGGTGGCAGATCAGTCAGTGGCACGGGAGAGGAGAGGAGAGGTGAGGAGAGGAGAGGAGAGGAGAGGACGGGCCGTCTGTATTCCTCAGCAGTTTTTACTCAGCGCGCTTGTTTGTGTGTTTACAGCGCAGTGATGTTTTTATTTGGAGTGACACGACCGGTCCGGAGCAACAAGGAGACGGAGAGAGATGGTGGAGAAGAATACAGTATTTAGCAGTACAGGGTCAAAGTATATGGAGAGGAGAAGAAGAAGAGGAAGAAGAAGAAGAAGAAGAAGAAGAAGAAGAAAAAGAAACAGAAACATAAAGAACTAAGGAAAGATTAGAATGTAAATAGGCTGGAACTAAGGGGTGATGTTATGTCTGATACAGTTGTTGGAGGCAGCTGTCATTGTTCTTCACACAAACACACAAATGAATACATTAGCTGCACAGAGAGGAGCCCCCCACACACACACACTCACACAAACAGGGCCGCTGACTGCTTTGGCCCTGCCCGGGGCAAAATCATCTGAAAGGCCCCCCACCCCCCCATCACCACTCAATACACACTATATAATGAGAACACTTTCTAGGCCCCCTCTCTCCCTGGGCCCGGGACAATTGACCCCCCCATCAGCTTCCCTGCACACCCACAGACACGCACACGCACGCACATGCACACACACACACACAAATGCGGTATTGACCTCTATCACCATAAGCTGGTACAACATGTCTACTCTGACACATAGTCCCTACTGGACTCTGATCACGAACCCCAAACCCTAATGAAACATCTGCCCATGTCTGAAGTGTTCCGCTCCTCATGCAGTGACATCCACAGCCCCTGGGGTGCAGCCGTCATTATGGATCTGGCCAGGGGCGTCGCTAGACCTATTTTACAGGGGCACGTGCCTGGGTATTGATTTGCTGTGCCCCGGTATGAGTTTCTCAAAACAAACAACAACCTTGATACCTTGGAAGTTTAGCGTACAGATTAATCTTGCAATAATATAATTAAGTTACAAGCTTTTTAAAATAAATAACTGCAAAAAAGAATTTTGCTCGCGCGCTGACATCATCTCTCGGTGCCCTACTGTGCCCCTGTATACTGTAGCATTAGGTCAGCTGACACCCCTGGATGAAGCATCTGACTGACTGACGCCCTGAGGACAGAGTTTCACTGATCCTGTGTTCATGTTACTGCTGCAGATTTGTTTAAATATTATAAATTTCACCCTTGTAGAATTGTTAGAAATTTCAATATTTTATATTCCTGCTTTCAGTAGTTCCATATGTCTCCGGTGCGTATGATGAACACAGGGCACTTTTTTGAGCATAAAAAAGCACATTCGTAGTGCGAAAAAGACTTTACAATCCAACATACTGTAATATTTTATAATCCCCATTTCAGCGTGCCCATGTGAAAACACTCCACATCCCAGACATATTGAAAGCATTGCCAAAACCAGTACCTTCATAAAAATTAAAAAAAGAGAAAAAAAAGCTAAAATTCCTGATACAGTATTTTAAAATGCCCATATATTATCTATAGACAAATGTATGTCAATATATGCTTATAAATGTTTTTTTTTTGGACGTGCATCGTTCCAGAATTCCATTCCCAATACCTCCAGTGTGCCCACAGCATGCTATATCCACAGAGGAGCTGTGCAGAGAGGAGCCATAACGCAGACAGCACTCTCTGGAGTCTTTTACTGTAAAGAATAAATGAATAAAATAAAATCCTCCACTCCACCTCCTCCACCTGTAGCCTCCCCTTGGGAACACTAGATGCTGTGAGCACTGTGGGGAAGAAAACATCTCTACCAACTAGCGGCCCTGCAGCTATAGTGCAATGGTTTTCAAAGTGGGGGCTGGGGACCCCTGGGGGGCCGTGAGGGGATGCCAGGGGAGCCGCGGCAGGTTGGCAGGAAAAATGTAACGAAATAAAATGAATAATTGAACTTAATTAGCCAAAACAAACCAAAAATAACAACCCTAGTGGAATCATTGTCTTCTTTACAATGTTTATATATCATGCTTTCTGTAGTACTTGAATAGTTTTACGAATCCACCAACTTCATTGAGTTGTGAAAACAGGTGCACAGGAAAAAAAAATAGTGTGGCACGGCTCATGTCAGACAGGCCTTGGCTGGAATCTATGGTTATAGGGCTTGAAAGTCTCGCCCCTTTAGTTCTGCATTCACGGGTCCTTAGCTGGCCATCTAACAGCATGGTAGCAAGTAAATATGTTCTGATTCCAGTCATTATATGCGCTGGGCTACAAATATGCTGTTAAAGGAGCTAAATTTAGATTATTCATGAAGAAGTTTCAGTATTTTGTTCCGAGGTCGTCTGCTTGAAAAATGTGGGGGAAAAAAAACCCCTTTTGAATTGTTTGGTGTTTTTGGTACGAAAATCTTTACAAACATATCAGAAACAACGGTAACACTTTATTTTAGGGATACATCTATTAGCACTAATACATACAATGTCCCTGTATAAGTAACTTGTAAGGCATGTACAAAGCAAAATCAAACATTTGTGAGGCATGTATCCGCAAATTGTTCATGCACAATAAGGGATTTATTAACAATTTAACCTTAATAAGGACCTAGTAGGCCTTAGTGTTTGCTTAGTACATGTCTTACAAGTTACTTATACAGGCATTAACATTGTATGTATTAATGCTAATACACGTAGATGTATCCCTAAAATATAGTGTTACCGAAACAACATATGTGAAGCCCGTGGAACAATTCAAAGGGCATTGAAATATAATTTTAATACCGCCATTGGATTACATGTTAAATGTGAAATTTTCCGCTAAAAACGCTGTGAGGTCCCATGAAATCGGAAGATGTGACGTCACTTTCAAGCCCTTTATGAGGGGCCTTGTCATGGTACTAAAGTTTGGGAACCTTTGTCCTGGTACACCGTGCGCTTGCTGTGCAGGCAGGGGCCTGTGATTTGTCTTTGCCTTACCACGTGTATACTAAAAAGCAAGGCGTTCAAGGTTGCTCTGGCTTAATTGGTTTATTTTTGTTAAAGAGAAAGGTTAACATTTTATGAACCCATCATCAGTCATTGCAGGGGGGTGAGTCGCAACACACACACTCACACACACACACACACACACACACACACACACACACACACACACACACACACACACACACACACACACACACACGCGCGCGCGCAACTGCCTAATGATACCAGAAAAATAAATGAGTATATGAACAGCACATATTTCAAGTTATGAAGGTGTAACATTTTAAAACGTTGTTTTTCCATGGAATATTTTTATTGATTTGGTGTTCATTCTTAATGTGTGTGTGTGTGTGTGTGTGTGTGTGTGTGTGTGTGTGTGTGTGTGTGTGTGTGTGTGTGTGTGTGTGTGTGTGTGCGCGTGTGCGTGTGACTGAACCAGCAACGGGTTATATATTTTTGGGTTCCTTTATGCAATCCTGTGTGTGTGTGTGTGTGTGTGTGTGTGTGTGTGTGTGTGTGTGTGTGTGTGTGTGTGTGTGTGTGTGTGTGTAAAAATTCATAATGTGATGTAAAGTTAAGTGTTGGCGGTGCCGCCATGTTCTCTTACTAGCAATCTCCTCCTCTCCTCTACCGCTCTCCTCATCTCCCCTCCTCCTCCTCCCTCTCCTCATCTCCTCCTCCTCTCCCCCTCTCCTTATCTCCTCCTCCTCTCCCCCTCTCCTCATCTCCTCCTCATCTCCTCACCTCTCCTCTCCTCCTCCTCTCCCCCTCTCCTCCTCCTCATCTCCTCATATCCTCCTCCTCTACCCCTCTTCTCATCTCCTCCTCCTCTCCCCCTCTCCTCCTCCTCTCCCCCTCCCCTCATCTCCTCCCCTCCTCCTCCTCTGCCCCTCTCCTCATCTCCTCTCCTTCTCTCCTCCTCCTCTCCCCCTCTCCTTCTAGCAATCTCCTCCTCTCCCCCTCTCCTCACCTCATCCTCTCCTCCTCCTGTCCCCGTCTCCTTCTCCTCTCCCCCTCTCCTCCTCTCCTCCTTCTCTGCCCCTCTCCTCCTCTTCTCCTCCTCTACTCCTCTCCTCTACTCATCTCCTCCTCCTTTCCTCCTCCTCTACCCCTCTCCATATCTCCATCTTCCCCTCCTCCTCTCCACCTCTCCTCTCCTCATCTCCTTCTTCTTGTCCTCCTCTCCCCCTCTCCTCCTTCTCCTCCTCTCTCCCTCTCCTCACCTCATCCTCTCCTCCTCCTGTCCCCGTCTCCTTCTCCTCTCCCCCTCTCCTCCTCTCCTCTTCCTCTCCCCCTCTCCTCCTCTTCTCCTCCTCTCCCCCTCTCCTCATCTTCTCCTCCTTTCCTCCTCCTCTACCCCTCTCCATATCTCCATCTTCCCCTCCTCCTCTCCACCTCTCCTCATCTCCTTCTTCTTGTCCTCCTCTCCCCCTCTACCCCTCTCCTCCTTCTCCTCCTCTCTCCCTCTCCTCATCTCTTCCATCTCCTCCTTTCCTCCTCATGTCCTCCTCTTCTCCTCCTCTCCCCCTTTCCGCATCTCCTCACCTCCTCTCCTCATCTCCTCTCCTCCCCCTCCCCCTCTCCTCATCTCCTCCTTGTCCTCCTCTTTCGACTCCATCCATTTTGCTCCTCTTCTGCTTCTCTCTCTCTCTCTCTCTCTCTCTCTCTCTCTCTCTCTCTCTCTCTCTCTCTCTCTCTCTCTCTCTCTCTCTCTCTCACACACACACACACACACACACACACACACACACACACACACACACACACAGGGGGTCAGACACACACATGTAGGCTGTACACACACACACACACACACACACACACACACACACACACACACACACACACACACACACACACACACACACACACACACACACACACACACAGGGGGTCAGACACACACATGTAGGCTGTACATACACACATAGGTACACATGAAGGTACACACATGACACGCACACATACTTTAGACATGCACTCATGCTTCAGCCTAGGTGCCTCCCCATGCATATTAACACTACTAAAAAGTCAGATTTTAATTGGTGCCAAATTAAAGTTAATTGCGTTCGACGTGACGGTTTTGAAGCCCCACAGATAATTAAACGCAGTGCTCTGAATTTTGATATGTTGACATTTTGAGAATGAGCGACCTGTTTCTGAAACTAACTGCACATCAAGGGCATGCTAATCAAGCGAATTCCAATGAATAAATAAGCAGGATAACATGTATATAAATAAATAAATAAACAAATAAACAAGACGATAAGTAAAGAAATATTTGCTTATCACAGAATTCCAACTAGCCCTTGACGTTAGTCGTCATGAAGATACACATGTATGGTAACGGTATGCGAGTTATGAATTCCCATGTGCGGAGCATTTCCATGCACGGGGCATTCCCCCTTCGGGTAATCCCTGAGCATGGAGACTTACGGTACGCCGTGCTGTATTCATGCCCTGTCTCAGCACGATGAGGTGATGGGGGCGACAGCTCTGGAATTCAATCAGGTGTCTGCCGTCTCTTCACTCCCTCCCTGCCTCCCTCTCCTCCCAACCCACCCCCCATCTGCCTACTCTCCCCTCTCCTCTTCCACTCCCTGCCTCCCTCTCTTTCGCTCCTCCCCACCCCCCATCTGCCTACTCTCCCCTCCTCTCCCTCCCCTCCTTTCCTCCCATTCTCCTCTCCTCTCCTCTCCTCTCCTTTCCTCTCCTCTCCCTGCCTCCCTCTCTTTCTCACCTCCCCCACCCCCCATCTGCCTACTATCCCCTCTCCCTCCTCTCCTCTCCTTCCCCTCCTCTCCTCTCTTCTCCTCTCTTCCCTCCCCTCTTCTCCTCTCCTCTCCTCCCCGCTCTCCTCTCCCCTAACCTTCTCCTCTCCTCTCATCTCCTCTCCTCTCTTCCTTCCCCTCCTCTCCTCTCCTATCCTCTCCTCTCCTCTCCCCTCCTTTCCTCTCTTCTCCTCTTCCACTCTCTTCCTCCTTCTCTTTTCCTTCTCCCCACCCCTTATCTGCCTACTATCCCTCCTGTCCTCTCCTCTTCCACTCATTTGCCCTCCCTCACTGTTTCCTCCTTTGCCCACCATGTCTCCTCTTCTCCTCTCCTCTCTCCTCTCCTCTTCTCTCCTCTCTTCTACTATCATCTCCTCTCCTCTCCTCTCCACTCCTCTCTCCTCTCATCTCATCTCCTCTCCACTCCTTTCTCCTCTCCTTAACCTCTCCTCCCCTCCCTGCCCTCCATTGCCTCTCTGCCCCCCTCACAGGCTGCTGTGGTATTTCTATGCACTGTGAACTTTTCATCCAGTCTGGGATGATGTGCATGACATCCAAATGAGATGATGCTCCTTTTTCATTTCATTTTTCCTCTCTTCATTTCCCCATTTTTTTTCTTCACAAGAGAGGATGGTTTCCCTCAAGCAGCTGTCATGCTGACATTCACCTTTAGTCAGTGGTTGAGTTGTAAAATCAAAGAAGGGGGGGTGGGGGTGGTGGTCAGAGATGGGTTCTGATTATTGGGGGTTGGAGGGTTTCTCTCCCAAGGAAAAAAGGAAAATACAGTTGTTAAAAGTACAATTTTAACACAATATGTGAATGTATAGACTATTGTGGGGGGATGATTTTTGACCATTTTCATTGTAGGGGGGATGGCACTGTCTATTTTAATGTATGTTGTATCTATGTCCTCCTATTGGGCCTAGAGTCTGTAATTAAGTGTAGGGCCTATATATTATGTTCACAAACAGGACAAATACCGACTGGAGCAGCTTAGGACCCAAACTGTGTGATCTGCATGCCACACTGAACAGCTGACCTTTACAATTGCAACATTACAATTCATTTAGCTGACGCTTTCGTATTCAGAGCGAGTTACATTTACTATTTTTCAGGGTATTGGCTACAGTCCCTGGAGCAATGTGGGGTTAGGTGCCTAGCTCAAGGGCACTTCAGCCATGGATGCAGGTGTAGGGAGAGGTCAGGTGGGATTCGAACCTACAACCCCCAGATTGAAAGACCGACTACCTAACCGTTAGGCTACGGCTGACCCGAAATGGTGGCTGACCATGGTCACCTACTCTGTGACCATCACTGAGAGGCCATCCATCGATGACTGTAATATGCCTGAACCAATACTGGCTAGGGTTCACTGGGGACACCAGAGGGTCAGCATCATCACTGGCCTGAATAACCCCGGGCCAGGCGGACCTCCACACCCCCGCCTCACTACTGAGGCCAAGAAGGAGCCGTCATGGGGCAGGCTAACCTGAACTCACGGGGGCCAGCAAAGGGTTATCACTGGCTAATATACCATGGCTCGAGGGCAGACAAGCGCACACGCACACACACGCACGCACGCACGCACGCACGCACGCACGCACGCACACACACACACACACTCACACATCTCATAGGGGCCATCAGAGGGCAGACCCCCCCCCCTACTTACCTTACAGGGGGGGCTCTGATTAAGACTCAGACAGTGGGATGAGAGCGGGATGAGGGCTGGATGCAATATCAAAGCCAGCATCATTAAGAGGGGGGCGAACAGAGGAGAAGAGATTGGTCCTTAATGGCTCTCTCCCATGGATTTATCTCCCGGCCTGCCGTCCCGGAAGTAGATATTGATGGCCTCGATAAATAAAGCGTGGTCGGTGTGGTAATGGCGAAAGCTACCTTTAATAGCACTCATTAGGGCCAGGGACAGGCCCGGCCAGGCGGAGGGGAGACAAGCGAGAGAAGAATCATCATAATCCATCTTGAGGCCGCTCTGGGGTGGGGTGGGGTGGGGGAGTTGAAGGGACAGGAGGTACAGAGAGGATACACTACATAATCATTCATAACAGGGATGCAGGAATACACTGCTACTAGGTTGGACATGATCACCATGCAGGGATATACTACTAGGTTGGACATGATCATCATCATGCAGGAATACACTACACTTGAGGGCGGTGAAGGGACAGGAGTGGAGCAAGGATACAATACATAATCATACAGGGATGAAGGGATACACTACTAGGTTGGACATGATAATAAAGCAGGAATACACAATATAATCATACATAACAGGGATGCAGGGATACACTACTAGGTTGGACATGATAATGCAGGAATACACTACACTGTAGTCAGAAATCCAGGGATAAAATATATAATCATACAGGGATGCAGGGATACACTACTTTCTAGGTTGGACATGATAATGCGATGATGCAGGAATACACTCTACTCAGATATTCAGGGATACAACACTACACAGGGCAATTTGGAATTCAGGGATTGACCACAGTTTACACAGGGATACAGTTACAGACTACATTAATACAGGGATGGCCTACAGTAGTGTTTCTCCACGGGGCGGTACTGCCCCCGCAGGGGGCGCTGGGGAGTTCTAGGGGTGCGTTGAGAAGGATAGGATACAACTGAGAGGGGGCATTGCTTAGTTACCGTTGGGGGGTAGTCCATTTATTTTGTTTTAATACAAAGGAGGGCATTGTCAGGCTTATAATGAAATCAAGGGGGCGTTGGGAGGTTTGTGATGAGGCCAACGGGGCGTTTGTTAAAAAAAGTTTGAGAACTACTGGCCTATAGGATAACACAGTGATGCACTTCACACAACTAAACTAGCTACAACACAGGACAGTAATACAGACAATTCTAAACACACAGGAATACAATAATAATATAGTAAGTTCATAAGTTGTTTTGCTGATTAAACGTGAGCTCAGCTTTCCTGTATTAACAAATCCATTTTTCAATTTAATTCATCGCTTTAGTTGCCTACAAACCTGATGAACTCATTTCAGTTGGTACACTTTCAGCGTCAATGTTGAATGACCTCTAGAGGTCAACAGAGGTCAAATTGAGCTCAGCATATTGCACATTTCAGCACGCGTTGACAAAATTAATCTGTTTGCTGACTTTGTCCCAAAAATGCCATTGGGTGTCACAGGATTTTGGTACTAGTCTAAGGTGCTGTTTCCACGTAGCAGGATATTTTTTTAGCAGGGTATTTTTTTCTCCTGTTGAGGTGTAAACGCAACATGTGGATAAAAATAAATCCTCCATTGTAACAAATGAGTTTCAGCCCCCTAAACAGGATATTTTTTTCTCCTGCTTTTTATACCTGGATTTTAAATATCTGCTATGTGGAAACGGAAGGCCAAAACCAATGCAAAACCAATGCAACCAGGAGAAAAAAATATCCACATATAAAATATCCAGCTACGTGGAAACAGCACCTAACAGAAATGTAATGATTTAGCTTTAACATCAGCTCTGGCCAGGCCATGCTCGTCAAGAGTTTCCTGCTCATTATTTGTCTCAGGTGTTCAAGATCAGCTAATTGAATCTCTTTGCTCCTTTCTCTTCAGTTTCAAATTTGACCCGTTTTTAAATTTCTCAGTTTTGTTCCCAATTCTTGGCTGCTCACTTCTTTGTAACCCACCTCCTCTCCAGCTCCCCAGTTCATGGGGGAGTAGTACTCCTAAATCTTCAATTGGGGTGAGCATTTTCTACGCTGCTGCTGTCCACTGAATCTGCTTTCCTTGGTGCTCATGGAAATCTAGGGGACCCTTCTGAACAGAGCCATACCACCAAATACAATTCTAATATGCTGTATACACATCACAACAAGATTGTAAGGTTGTTGTGTAATATCTGTAAAGTAAATCAAACAGATATGGTGGCTCACTTATTTGTAAAGCAAACGGCACAGGAATGCAGAAATACAGTGATGTGCAGTTCTGCTGACTGCACAGGAAAAACATAGCCTAAATGAGGTAACAGACACACTTTTTGAATTTTAGGGAGGGACAGGGTGTGATTTGTTGAAGAACCAGAAGGTGGGATAAGTTTCAGATTTTAAGCATTATCAATGGAGTTACATACTGCAAATATTCAAATACTGTAGGAAAAGTGGAGGTATCAAAACCAGAAGGGGGGACAATCCCCCCCATCCCTCCCTACAAATCGCACCCTGGGAAGGGATACCATACACTTTCATTTCTGTCTTTTGTAGTGTATAATGATCTTTACTGGATGAATTAGTGATAAATGCGATTGGCTTATAAAGATGACGTTAACAATGTGTCTGGCAGGGCTGACTGGGGGAGAAACAGGGCCCGGGCACTTTTGGCGTAAAGGGGCCCCCTCATAATTAGCGGCGCAGAACTGGCTCACTGGACGGCCCTGCGCCCTCCTGGGCCCCTATTTTCAGAAATGTCATTTAAAAAAAAAAAAATTAAATCTGAAAATAGGGGCCCACGATGGTGCGGGGCCCACTGCGAAATGCCCGCTATGCCAGATGGCCAGTCGAGCCCTGGTGACTGGCATCAACGTTGAGACATGCCGTGGGGTATCTATCTGGCGGGCCTCCTGCAGTGTGTGCGTGTAATAACGATCAGAGTTTCCACGCTGACAGCCTTACAGCCTTTGCAGCACATCTAATCCCACACCGCTGTTTTAGCAGCAATTATTTTTGGAGATTGCCACCTGTGGCCGTCTTGGAATAGGCAACGCTTACGCTACGCAGACCTGCCCTTTGAGCATTATTAACTGTGAGCTTGGCCGCTAATTGAAAGATTGAATTGCACAGTTTCTCACTCTGAAAGCGAGCTCTCTATCACAGTCGATGGTTGTGGGAGTAACAGAGCCGGTACTACCGCATTTGCGTAGGGCCCCACCAAATCTGCCCCTCAGCCTGGGACACACAACATTTAGTCCCACTATTTCTGCAAAAAGTTATTCAAAATGGCACCGTGTCTGCATAGCTTCTATGGATGCAAAACGCAAGACACATCCAATCCATGCACACACACACAGGCAAAACTCATTGTTCGCTCCAAATCAGTGTTGCCAGATTGAGCTGTTTCCTGCCCAAGTGGGCTTCTTAGGATGACTGTCTACTGGTAAAAAGGGGTGAAAAAAGGAAATTGGAGGGTTTTTTCTGAAGATTTATGGCCATAAATCCATATAGTCCATAGTCCATAGGAAATGACCAGACACATCTGGCAACACTGTTTCAAATAAATGAGCAAAGTCAAACAGGTGTGTGGGCCCCATGTCCATGTTTCACCTAGGGCCCCCTAATGGTTTTAACCGCTGCTGGAGAGCAGTGTTGCTCTGCTCGGCTGAAGACAGAATGGGAACACATTCACAGGGACCGCACAGAATAGTGCAATAGGGAGACGCAAACCCTAGCAGCAAACCAATTTCATTAAAATGGTAAAAGTATTGATCAGATATGCACCATATACGGTTTTAGATGGAGGGACCTCACACAGAAAGAAGTGGGTCGCTACCTAGTTAGCAGAAGTAATTCAATGGTGGGGAACTGAGGCTGGATAGCTCTGTGTGTGTGTGTGTGTGTGTGTGTGTGTGTGTGTGTGTGTGTGTGTGTGTGTGTGTGTGTGTGTGTGTGTGTGTGTGTGTGTGTGTGTGTGTGTGTGTATATGTGTGTGTGTGTGTGTGTGTGTGTGTGTGTGTGTGTGTGTGTGTGTGTGTGTGTGTGTGTGATACCGAGCTTTGAAAGGC
>NC_085878.1:38488468-38510968 GCF_034702125.1 Engraulis encrasicolus
GTCCATCAAAGTCAGAGGGCTTGTCTTCTCTGGAAGTGTTGTTGCGCTAAGCACCGGCAAGGCAACTGCAAGCTGCTCTCACAAGGAGCTGGGCTCTCCCTGGCCCCCTCTCATCCCCCCCCCCCTCTCTCTCTGTCTCTCTCTCCTTCACTCTCTTTCCCTCTCTCTGTCTCACTCTCTCTCTCTCTCTCTCTCTCTCTCTCTCTCTCTCTCACACACACACACACACACACACACACACACACACACACACACACACACACACACACACACACACACACACACACACACACACACACACACACACAGAAAGAATCAGCTCAGAGGAGGACTTCGCACTCTTTTATAGTCCTCAATCCAACAACAAATTGTTCGACTTTATACTGCCTTTGAGTGTGGGCATAGTACAAGGGCAGAAAAATAAAATGCCATTTCATCTTCAATTTGGCATCCCAAGTAATCTGAATTTGGCTTTTAGAAAAGAGACAGGAACAGTTTCCATTTGAATCTACTATAACCCATTTCCAATTGAGCTGACTCATTAGGCCCCTGAGCAGAATAAAGCAGAGTAAACAAATACTTAAAAGTAAAAAAAAATATAGAAAATAAATAATCAAAAATGTTAAATCAGCATTTTGACAGAAGATTCCAAAGTAAAACAAAATGTTGTCTTCAAAAACGTTTTTCCCCAAAAGATGAGCCTGAAAAGGGGGCGTCGTCTTATATTCAAGGTCGTCTCATATTCGGGTCAATATGGTCCTACGTAATATTACGTGCCATGGGATTTATCAACTACACCTTCAGAATTCAGTCCACATTTTTCACATTTGGATCTTAAATTTATTCTTTCAACAATAGATCACACATGTCACAGGAAATGGTTAAGCATAATGCAAGTGAGATAGGATATTAAATTATTACTAATATGCATGTTTAAACTCTAGTAAAGCTAATTGGCTATTACCAAAAGTCAATTTTCTGTTGTAATGAAAGTTAACAAACGTCCAGAGACATATGTCAAGGCCCGAGGGGACATATATGGATCACGTTTGCCTCTTGTAGTCCATTTTTTAAAGGACTAAATTCATTTGTATTTAGAACTGAAATTGTCTTATTTATGCAGATGTGAGAGCCAAACCATACAAAATCAGGTTGGGAAAGAAAATAGCAGAATTAAACCTTAGCCTGTAATGTCAAAGACGTATTTTCACAACTTTCCTTTAAAAAGTTATTGTTGAATTCAAGGCCTTTTTTGGATATCACACACAATGTTTTGTAACACATTCAGCTGTGAAGAAAATCACAAAAAAGATGAAGGAACAATATTCACACACACACACACACACACACACACACACACACACACACACACACACACACACACACACACACACACACACGCACACCCTCTCTAAAGCCCATATGGTGTGCCAGAGTCCGTCTGAGAAGATGTTTAGTAGTCCGGGGACGTCTCATATGCTCGTTTGTCAGTGGCGGCGTCGAGAGACAGGTATTGATCATGTGTATTAATTAATAGTTCTCTCATTAAAACCTTTTGCTCTGCATCCTGTTTCTCCCTCTCTGCTTAGCACTTCCTGCCCGTGATCAATGGGCCTTTTTACTCTCTCTCTCTCTCTCTCTCTCCTGCATTTATCTCCTCCCTCCTTCTTTCCTAAATTCATTCATTTTCCATGTTCTCTCTCCTCTCGCAGATTTTCTCTTTCATCCCTCTCTCCCTCTCTCCACTTCATCTCTCTTTCTTCATTCTCTTCTCTTCATCCTCTCTCACTCACATATTTTTTTTCTTTACTCTCTCTCTCTCTCTCTCTCTCTCTCTCTCTCTGCTCTGCTGTTTCATGCTCCTGTTGTCATGGCCGTCTTATAAAGGGCAGCCCTAATGGCTGTACCTGCGTGGCGTGTGGCATAAAGCCTACTGACGTCTTCATAAAGACACGATCCATTTCAAAGCCCCCCGAACGGAGCTCACTCTGCCCTGCTGGAGCCTTTGTAGTGGCTTATTTACTGCTTAATTTATATCATTTCTCTTTACAAAGAAAAATGTGTCTTTGAAAGGCCTGCTGAAAGTGTCCATGCACAGCTTGTAATTAGGATGAAAGCACCGTGTGTGCATATACAAATCTTTCCATTTTGGGATTTGAGACAAACAGCGACCTAATTGACAGGTCCGGTTGAAGTCAGGTAAACACTAGTTGAACAATGATGGCATTATATTACTAGCACAACTAATGCATTGTAGGTTTTTACACATATTTTGTAAGTTTTCTGTCTAAATACGTAGATAAAAATAATGAGTGGGTAAGAAGTATGAGATGTAGTTCTAATGAACCAAGTCTGATCACTGAGCATGGTACGTACTTTCAGGCCGCAGTTGGGTTGACCCCTTGCACGGGTGAGGCATAAAGTCAATTTAAATATGTGCACTGTGTGCTGTGCCACAGTGACAATGGGAGTTACCCAGTAGATCGTTCAATCTCACTCCCCAGGTCAGACTCAAACATGGATCGCCATCGACAGTTTGCACATAGGCCTAATACAGTCTGGACTGGGCAATTCAGATGTATTAGAGTAGCAGTGTCTTACCATGGTTTATATGAGAAGCAATAGCTCGAGCTGATTTAGGTGTAGTAAATATGTTGTGCAAAGTATATCTCAGATGATAACAAAACAGAAGTAAACACAGAAAAAAAGACATCTCTATTGATGGTCCCCCTGTGCAATGCTCACCTGGTAGATTCAGTTCAGGGGCGGTGTGTGTGTGTGTGTGTGTATATGTGTGTGAGAGAGAGAGCTTGATGAAATCTAATTTGCAGAGGAATGTCCACCGGGCGCACGGATATGAATATGATTCCCCCATTAGCAGGCGCAGCAACATCGCGGCCAATTACTTCAATCTAATTTTAATTTTACTTTTTAGTGATGTTTACTTCCCCTGTTTAGAGGTACAGCAAACACCGCCCTGCAGACTGCTGCTCGTAGACACAGGTGAGCAAGACCTCGCTGAAACCCACTAATTATCCAGATTCAATTTATGTGGTTGCAGAGTTTGTAATTAGTAAACTTTAATTCCTACCGGCACTGGTTTTGATTAATACCGCATGGGAGCCTGGCGTGATGGATTCCAAGTATACACGTACTGATTCATATGGATGGTACTGATACATACGTACAGAAACTAAGCAAGCGGTAGGAGGGCAAGTAGGGCATTTCCCTTTGGTGGTGTGAGCCCTATTATGACCTTTTCTTATGCGGCCTTAATTGTCAGTATCGGGGGCCCTGTCAGTGTTTTGGCCTGGGGCCCACAGTGCAATCGTTACGCCACTGGTTCCATACAGTATGTATAAACTGATGAGTGACTGAATGACTGAGTGAGTGCATTCCAATATGCAACCTTGCGTCCTCCACTTGTGCTTGTGGCCTCACGTTTTACTGATGCGCCGCCTCCGTGGAGAAAACGATTAAGTTTCCCCGCTGTCAGCCTGGCCAAAACCATTTTAGGGGGTCTATTCTTCATTCACCATCCAGTTAGCAAATGAGAAAATGACTTTACAATTGAGCTTTTGGGAGATATTGAAATTCATACAATAGTTAGATCCGGTCAATTTATTTTGCGATATCTGATTGGATGAGACGCGTTCTACTGGCATTCTACGCGTCGGTAAGGAGGATGATGTCTAGGTGGACATCATCCTCGGAGACTCATCACACCTAATAATCACTCCGCCGTGGATAGAATGTAACCAGGGCCGCGCATTTTGAACTCGCCATCATTCTATCTCATAGTCTACTGCGGAGAAAGTGAATGTAACCAGGGCCGCGTAGTTTGAACTCACCATCATTCTATTCCATTGTTCTATGCTGGACTAAGTTGGGCGCACGCACGCCCGCATGACAGAGAGCGTAGGCTATCCCAGTTGGTAGCTGGATTCTGGCAGAGAGGAAAGAAGTTATCTGATTCTAGTGCAGTTGGCTGGGCAGTTGGCAGACCAATGCGGCCGCTATTTCGTAGTCTTTTGAAGGCAATCTAACATGTAGCCTACTTTAAATATTAAGATAGTTTCAAACGGGGGATATGCGAGACAACGGACACTTTTTTGACACAGAGACGGAAAGGCTATGTCAGTCTACTGCAGTGTATGAGAACCGCTATAATCGGATCTCATTTGTGCTGCGGGAGAGGGAATGACGAGGAGATGCTCTTAAAAATATAGCCTAGGCTATCAGCAATTGCCGTCCACCACGTGCAAATTAGTAGACTACAAAGTGGGCATCTGGAAGCAAGATACCGTGTGCCATGCGATTTAAAATCATGGCCGCTTGGAACTGGAATGAGTTGCCTTTTCGTTTAGGAGGGAAAACGCGAACCCCTTTCTCGGGTTCGCACCCACATCAGACGTTTGCATGAGAAAGTGTTTCAGCAACAAAGTTGTAGCCTGCAGTAGCCTAAACTTTAGCAGACATCGGGGTATCATAGGCCTACAAGGGATTGATTTGTGTGGTTGTGCGTGTGAGAACAGCGCTCGGATCTCATGCGGCACTGGAGAGGAAAGGACGAGGGGGGTGTCTTTACGCAGCTAGCAGCAAGTTTGCGGTCCACAAAAATGTGAAAATCAATATCGGCTGAAAAAGGCTTATAAAATAGGCATCAGTTGCACAGTGCACAGTGTTTTCATTTATCATGCATCATTTTAGTAAGCGAAGCCCAGTAGCAGTCCACACAGAAATGCACTTCACACCGTTTCATGGAACTTTGCGCGCTGGCGCTGTCAGCTTGTCAGCTCGTCATTGCATAGCAACCATACAATCAATTCGGAACTACTTTGCTTAGCGGAGCAGGTAAACAAAGTATGATTAAGGTAACTAATAAACACGAATTCGAACATTTATTCTGGTATTTTGTTGGCAAATGAACTATTGTATAAAAGCAATATGACCCTCGTGGTCGGGATGATGTGCACTGACATCCTCCCTGGTGTGATTGCCGACGGCACTCAGCCTTCGGCTTCGTGCCTATGGCCGAACCACACCAGGGAGGATGTCAGTGCACATCATCCCTCCCACTCGGGTCATATTGCTTAAATAATCCTGTTTTCAGTGATGTCATCACGAGATATTGCTTCCTGGTACGAGGCCACAAGCACAAGTGGAGGCACAAGGTTGCATATTGGAATGCACCCAGGGAGTGAGTAAAAGAAAGGGCACAAAGAACATATTGACCAGTTAATCAATGACAAGTGTACTGCAGGTGTCTCCCATACTGTACATCCAAGCAGTAGTCCAACTGTGGATTTCATACGTGGATGATTTCCACATTTAGGCTACATGAATTGAAAAAATGAGATATATATATATATCTGATATCTATGTAACATATCCACTAAAAGAGGAAGAGGAGGATGACAAATCGAGTGGAGAACAGAGTGAGAAGGACGAAGAAAGTATGGGCGGGTGGAGATGGGGGTAGAGATCAAGATTTTTGAGTTAGACATGTCCAAAATGCACACACACACACACGCACACGCACACATACACACACACAGATCAACTAAATCCAGAAATGTGGATTAGCTACATGGATGTTTACATAGAGTGACTGTAACACCAGTCTTTAACCCATTTCAGCCTGATGACTCGTATATGTTGTTTAACCTTTGGTGCCTAGAGACACATATACGCTGCATTCAGGCTCTTGAGATATTAGCCTTTTTGATAAAAATGTGGGTATGTTACAGCTGAATGAACATATTCTAATACAAGATGAGGGTCTTGGGGAAACTTATTTTATGCTTTTTTATGTGCATCCAAGGCTAACATATTTAAGTTTTTATACGCTGAAGGCAACATTCCCAACAAGGGCTTGGGCATTCAGAAGGTGTTTTCTACAGGTGCTTTAGGCATCAATGGGTTAGGCAAGACATGTGTCTAGGGGTGAATCCCATTACCCCCTTTAGCCCTATGCCGTTCCCCTTTGCCTCCGTTTTGCGCGTCCACGTGTAGGCGTAGTGGCATCCCGATTCATGTTCAGACAGATGGGTAGGGGTGCGGTGAAGGGCTTTCCACCCCTCCGTGCAGAGATTTTCCGACACCAGACTCCACGACGGAGGGCTTCGACAGGTTTCCTTGAAAGCATTGCGAATTCATTTTAAAAATGGCGGCAAGCTGCAGCACCCACAACAGCACACAAGTTTAAGTATTTTCGCCGCAATTGACGGTTTTGAAGTGGTAATAATGATTCCATTGTACTAAGTTTGACATTGTCCTAATGTGTGATGGCCCTTTTCTCCATGAAACGCACATGAAAAAAATCACTAACGTCAACCTAATGCATGGAATTAGTGACAGCTGTGTGTCATTCCTTGATTGTTGAAGGGGTATCCCAATTCGTAGCGGTTGCGTTTCAAGCCATACACCTTACAGCTGTGTTGGAAAGCACGAGGGGCATGGGGAAGTCGTAGGGATAGGGGTAGAGATTAGTAATCGGAAAGGCCCTATGGCAGGCGCGCTCCTGAATAAGGACACACAAAACTGCAGTATCTGGACACATCTGTCTGGATATAATATACGTTAATATATGCAGAGTTGTAGAAAAAAAACATTGCTTCACATTGGCGTTCCAGTCATTAAGTGTTGAATTATCATAAATTCTGCGAGTATTTAAATATGCAGATATTCCTACAAAGATGCAGCATAAATTAGCCCACAAACAAACTGTAGCTTCAAGTCATTATCCACAGCTCCCTGGCAATAACTAAAAGTCCAAAATAAAAGTGTCCACTGACACTCTGTACAGAGCTTAATCTCTTTCTTGCTTTCTGTCCGGGGTTGACAGATAGAAAATGCTGAATTATTGCACCAAAACCTAAAAATTATCGTTTTTGTGGGGCTATTTTTGAGGAAATTGTCGTACAAGACCCAAATTGTTGTTTCAAGGCATCAATATGAACTGAAAGACAACTCTGGAATTATCGTACATCATGTTTTTTTGATCGTACAGAGGACAAAATGGACAAAATTATGGTACAAATACAATCATTATCGTACATCTGGCAACACTGTTTCTGTCTCAGGCACAGGTCAAGTACTGCAGCCCTACCGCACGAATAGACTAGCCGCGACCTGAGCAGTGTTGCCAAAAGAAAATCAGCCAAAGTCGCTATGGGCTTGCTGAAAAGTCGCTAGAAGTCGCTAGAAGTCGCTAGATGACGTCATGACGTTACGTATGACGTCACAATGTCACGCACGGCGCGCTGATCTACAGAAAACGTGCCCACATGCCTTCGTCCACAGTACAAATGGGCGGTGCTAGCTACTTTTTGGAGATCAGAGCTTATCTGCAGCCCCGCTTAACCGTGGGGAAACGCTTCTGACGGCGGCGCAGAGTCAGAATTATGTGGAAAAACTATTCATTTGTCACAGAAAATGCACGTATTAAAAAGTCGCCACATGCACCAAAAAGTCGCTAAAGGCGCTAGATGAGTTTTTTGTCGCCATGTGCCCGAGATTCACTGCGGTCGGTGCGGCCAGCCTGCTAGTGCTCATTTAAATTTGTCATATGCTTGTAGGGTAGACCGAGTAAAGTTAAGTACAGGGTACAGTTTAGGTAAATCAAATATACCTGTGTAACAACAAGACTCTGATCTAATTCCAAAGTGTAGGCATAACATAAATGACAGTCCCAAAACATTTGGTGACCATATCGAAGATTGTGTAATCTCGGTTTATGTTGACATTCGGTTCCTGCCATATATTTGTCCCATATCGCTTGCCGTAGTCTCATACAAGCAGATGTTCGTGCATGAGAATTCCTGTGCGTATCACAAAAGTTGCCACACCGTGGTGCGTGCGTCATGTGTCACGTCTGTCTCTCTACCTGCCACCACTGGAAATGCATTGTGTGGTGTCGTGAGGAGGGACACTGATTTGCCTCTCACAAGACAAGCGAAATAGTCGCTAGATTCGGCCAGATTGAGCCTGAAAAGTCGCTAAGTCGCTAGATGATTTTTTTTGTCGCCAGAGGTGGCCAAAAGTCGCTAAATCTAGCGACAAAGTCGCTAAATTGGCAACACTGACACCTGAGCGAGGCGAGCGATGGAAGTAATTGATTTTGTATTGAGTCGCGTGACAAAAGCGATTCGGGCGACTAGAGGCAATTCGCGCAATGATGAACTCCTGGGAACATTATACAAATTAGCTACGACCAGGTTCGGAGACAGCTGCCACAGCCAATGGGAATGTTGGAATTCTTGCATTCTGCTTTTAACAGACATAATCTAGTCGCTTCAATCACTCATATCGCTCTTGCTGCACAGAAGCGATTCTCTGTCGCTTGAATCTCGTCACGGCCGGTCTATTCGCCCGGTTATATGACCTGCACCCGCATGCTCTTTTCCATCTATAACGTCTTTCCATTCATCTAGCAGACAAGAGGAGCTCATATGGCAAAACACATCCATGTATTAGGCATGTATTATCTTGCTTTTTTTTCAAGTATGTGTGTGTTTGCCCTTGCCCATTCAAGTGTAGGGCCTACCTGCTATGAAGCACCTTACAGCATGCTCAATTTGCGGCATCCTGCTAAGAGAGGTTGAATGGAAGCAGGCCTTAGGAACGGATAATGTGCTTTACCGTGTAATGGCATAATCACACGTCCCTTTGTGTGGGCATAATGAATGGACTTGACTGGATTGTGTGCCATTAGCACAGGATGAATGAGTAGCTGCCTGATTGTAGCCTATGTGCTTTAAGCAATCAGGATGAGGCATGGCTGTGTCTGTAGCCTACTATCGGGGATCATTGGTGAGCGGTAGTGTTCAAAGTTAGAAGTCCGCACACTTAAAATCCTTTTTGTTGTCTTTTATTATTTCATGGCTGGATTACGTTTTGACTTCAACAGTCTTGATCAGACTCTGATGAAGTCTGTTGAAGTTGAAACGTAATCCAGGCATGATGAAAGACAAACAGGATTTTAAGTGTGCAGACTGCTCACTTTGATAACTACCTAGTTTGCCTTCGTCTTGTACCTTTTCCTGGGATGTGCACAGTCCTGTCCTTCAACATCAGTTGTTGATTGCCCCATCACACCTCAGTAGAACTAAATATGGGCCTAGCTTATAAGAAGGGTGATCTCGTTACCCATCTTCTCTTTTTGCCTTCCGTTTAGGAGTCATGGTCTGTATCCAAACCCATTTACAGACGACACAAGAACATTACAGAAATGGAGAGCAGTGCAGTGCAGGCATAAACTTGGTGCAGACAGAGTAGAATACACATTTTTATTTCATGTGATGTTAAGTCTTTAAGTTGTTGAAGTTCATATTTTAACAATATACATTTTTGTAATTATTTATGTTTCTTAAAAAAACTTTAAAATGGTCTACATAGCTATTACCAAGTAGAAGAACAACATATTCAAATATTTCTAATCAACAAAGGGGGGCCCCACTCCGTTATCCTATACAGTAAAGCACTGGACAGCCTGAACACAATGCCTTGCTTGGCATTGGCAATGAAAGGCTCCTAAATCCCTAACGCCTGTAGTCAAAGTGACATTCAGTGGAAAAGAGCCGTTAGTGGTGTCTGATCTCCATTAGCCAAAGCCAGCTCGCTCGTACAGTACACTTCTCTCATTTCACAGATGTCTATCTGGCAACGGTTGCCGTCTACTCTGCACTACGCCGCTGCCAACGGCAACCCTGAGGCGTCGTTCAGGGCCTATTATGATATTTGAGTTACCTGATGGAGGACTCCACTCCCCATCCAATTCCAACCATGCAGCCGGCTTGCCTTTATCCTTTATCTGCTCCTGATAACAGCTATATTCCTCCCTCCCGTCCTCCTCCTCTCTCCTGGTCACATTTAGAGTTATTATTTCCATCTGATTTGTCTGCTAAGAGCAAAGTGGAGGGGGGGGGGGGGGTGTTGGGGTGTTAGCGGGGGAGCTCATTTGAATCCAAACAGGTTCGGCTCGGCTACCTCTGCGGTTTACTTTCTTATTCTTTGACACATTATTCTTCATATTATTGTGATTATTCCTTTCTTGGCTGGAGAATTGCTGGAGAATAACACCTCAGCCCTGGTATTGTGTTACCTCTCACCATTGTGTGTGTGTGAAATTGAAATTGACATTTTGTGTGTGTGTGTGTGTGTGTGTGTGTGTGTGTGTGTGTGTGTGTGTGTGTGTGTGCATCCGTGCGTGAGTGTGTGCGTGCGTGGGGCAGATACAAAAACAAAAATGTGTGTGTGTGTGTCTGTGTGTGTGTGTGTGTGTGTGTGTGTGTGTGTTTGTGTAAGTGCGGGAGAGAGAGAGAGAGAACGAGAGAGATTATCAGGAGGCCTTGGTCTCATGATCCTGATTGTGTAGTTGTTTTGTGTTGCTGAGTGTGTGTTTACTTGAGACCATCTCTGTCTCGAGAGTTTTCTCTTTTCTTCTCACTGAAGACTATGTCCCTCATTTACTCTCAATCATGGCCATTCGGCTGTGTAGCATTGGCACAACACAAACAGCGCCCACACACGCACAGGCACACACACAGACATGTGTACATACACACACACACACACACGCCCACACACATTCCCACATATGCACCCATCCACCTCCACCTCCTCTCCACACACACACATACACACAACGTACATTTTGTGAACTCACCCTGCTATAATTTTGCGAGATACAGTAGATGTTGAGGAGCCACAGACCATCCATGAATGCTCAGAGTTTACTGTATAAACTGCATATTGAAGCTCTCACTCACTTCAGTGGACTACACTACAGGACTACCAGGGGCGGTTCTACCATTGGGCAAGGTCGGGCAATTGCCCGGGGCCCCGAACTTTCAGGGGCCCCGTCGCCCCAAAACATCAACTCCAAGTGGAGTAATTATTCGAGTATTCGGGCCCTACATTACTGCACGGGGCCCCCTGTAAACAGTAGCGATTCCTGCGCATCACTTAAGAAGTCATCCACAATGTGTTGCAAGGTGTAGGCTCTCACGTGTATCATACAACATACCTGAACACATCAAAAGCAGCTTGTATAGCCAGCGTACACTTCAGCACGACGGTGGGACTTAAATTTGAACTCAACATTATGCCACAAGAAAATTAAGAGGTAGGCTACTTTAGCAACTGTAGGTCACATGGGTGATAGAATTATACAAATAAATGTTTCAAATAGAAATGGAGACTTATTGAATGGAGATTTATTTTTGTACATTGCGACCTTGAATTGTGGGATACATTATACCGGTAGTAGCCTAATAGTCTTATTGGCTGTTTGGAGAGAGCGCCAGTTGCATCGGCAACGTTCTACCGTTATTTCGAATGTCAGCCTGCCCCAGAGAGCTGATTCGGCCCTGACGCGTGGGAGCTTGTCCTTTCTTGATAATAAGCCACATTAAGTCATGGTTGTCAGTGAAAACTCAGTCGTTTGCCTATGTTGTAGCATGCCTTCTTGACCTTGTTTAATGGAAGTGGGCAGAACATGATTTGTGCATCTTGATAAAAACTCCGTGTTACAAATTGCCCTGCGTTACTTAGTGCTCCGCGCTCCTCTAATTCAAAGACAGAATAGTAATGACCAAGTCACTTCAATCGCCAGTGCTAGCATGAACATAATGGATATTCAGAAGATATGTTGTACAGAAGCTACAAAGAAGGCACGGTAGGCGGTAGGGGTTTATTCCTTTCAATCATTATGTCCGCCGCAGCACAATTTTGATATCGTACCATGTCATACTTCACGCATTGTTGTCATTCCGTGCAACTATAGTCAAAAGTTGATAGCTCTAATGTCGGCTCCATGTCGGTTTGCTGCATTTATGTCTAGCATGACGGAAGTTTGGCTATTGTAATCTAGCTGTTATATCACGTCACGCAGCAAGCTGGGTCACTTCAGAGTTGTGAGCGATATAGTTATTAGTTAGAACTAGAGAGGAGGGGACTTGTCACTATTCAACAGATGTGTGCACGCGCAGTTGGCGCAAGGTGCCGGTTTCTCGTTTGTTGCCTAATTTCGGTTTCTGATTCTGAAACACAATAGTTTCTACTTCAGCCCCCGTTTCCTCTGTATTGGGTGTTCACTGGCTCAAGAGTGCAGTGTGCGTTATGGTGCACCGTGGTGTGTCGACTCGTGACTGTGTTTTCATGTGCTGTTTTCGTGCAAGGGGCGCATCAACATTTTTTTTAAGTTTTCTTTTGTAATCAACCCTCTACCGCGAATTGTCTCATTCTATCTTCTTTGCCCATTTATGGAACGAGTGTGGGTCTATCCTGGCTATTTCTCACGTGTAGCAGGCTGAATGCTCATCAGCATAACTAAATCATTTGTCACCTTAGGGGGAAATTAATCTCTGCTTTTATTACCTGCAGAGTTGGCTATTTTAATAGCCTGCCCTTACAGGCATTCCCCAAAAGTCACTCAGGCAGGTGAAACTTATCCACATGTTGCTGCTAGAATTCTAAATAGCAAAAGAGATCACAACACTCCAGTATTTGGTCATTTCACTGGCTACCCGTGAGGGTTTTTTGTTTTGTTTTGAGAATTGAGTTTAAAGCAGTCCTGATAGTCTTTAAGTCATTAAATGCCTTGGGCCCTAAATATTGGCTATTGTGGATGTGCTAGAGCAATATCATCCTTAGATGCCTTAGGTCTTCTCTGGTAGTGTCTAGGGTCAAATCCAGATAGGGTGAAATGGCATCATTATGCTGCCTGCTGGGGCCAGCTAGATGTCCAAATAAGACCTGCCCCAACAGTGATTTCAAAAGAAATTAAAAACAGCTTTGTTTTCATCTGCCTTTGGTGATAGTTATCTACTATCTCTATAGCAATATATTTTTCTCTCTTCTCTTTCTTTAGCCTACTCTTTAGCACACTGAATGACAGTTGTGTATGATAATGTGCTATATATTGATTGAATATGGGGCCCACCTAGATAATCATGCATATGGGTTCCGTTGTTACGCCACTGCCTGCATACATCATCGATTATTAATTAATAATTTAAAAGGGGCCTCGGAATTGTTTCTTGCCCAGGGCCTCAGATTTCCTAAAACCGCCCCTGAGGACTACAGTGGGATTCAGGTAAGGACTGATGTGCTACTATTTCTGCATCTTTTCTCAAAGGGATTATGTTTGTTTGTGGTTTATTTTGTCTGTTTGTGTGTGTGTGTGTGTGTGTGTGTGTGTGTGTGTGTGTGTGTGTGTGTGTGTGTGTGTGTGAGAGAGAGAGAGAGAGAGAGAGAAGAGAGAGAGAGAGAGAGAGAGAGAGAGAGAGGAGAGAGAGAGAGAAGAGAGAGGAGAGAGAGAGAGAGAGAGAGAGAGAGAGAGAGAGAGAGAGAGAGAGTGGGAAGACAAGGTGTGTGTTTGTTCATGGGGTTGTGTGAGAGACTCTGTGGTCGGTATATGTGTTTGAATCTGTGCTTGTCTCTGTGTGTGTGTGTGTGTGTGTGTGTGTGTGTGTGTGTGTGTGTGTGTGTGTGTGTGTGTGTGTGTGTGTGTGTGTGAGAGAGAGAAAGTAGCTGCCATGTAAAAGCTAATGAAGCAAGGGGAAGCAGCTTGTTGGGCGTAGCAGGGGGCCGTGTGTGTGTGCGTGCGTGCGTGCGTGCGTCTGTCTGTCTGTGTGTGTGTGTGTGTGTGTGTGTGTGTGTGTGTGTGTGTGTGTGTGTGTGTGGCAGGGGGGGCGAGGCACTTCAAAGGGCTTCAGCACTCAGGCCCAGTGGCTACAACACACAAACTCTCCACCTCCTGAAGGTAGGCACTGCCTAGAGGCACAGGAACAAGGGAATACATTACAGAGAGCAAGAGAGAGAGAGAGGGTGGGGGGGAGAATAATGGGAAGACAGAGCAACAGGAGTTAGAGAGAAAGAGAGCGGGTGTGAAAGGAAAAGAGAAAACGACGAAGAAAGAAACAAACAAATTAAATGAAATTAAAAAACAGGGAAATAGAGAGGGGGGGGTTAACATGTGTACTGTTATTCTTGTTAGTAACAACTGCCTCAACAACCCAGTCCCCCCAGTCCCCCCTGTCACTTAAGCCAGGCTCAAACTACACGACTAGCGATTGTGTGTCCGATTTTGGCGTCGGGGTGCACCGCACACTAGAAGAGAATCGCAACTGTCAATCTTGTCCCTGCTCGCACCCACTGAAAAAATGCCCGACGTTCTATTTCCAGTTGCAAATATCAAACACGGTTTGATTTCTACGATTTGCTATCGGCGACTCTTTGAGCTGCCAAAGTTCTATCTTAGAACATCGGCCACGACGAGGAAATCTTTCCCGACAATCGCTTGCGATGGTCCTGGGGGGTAACGTTCCAACGATTGTCGTAAGGGGGGTTTTCAGCCGAGAATCGGGCCGACAATCGTGTAGTTTGAGCCAGGCTTTACAGTACAAGGCAAATATCTAAACCTTGGAAAGCCCACCTGGGAAACTCCAACTCCCATTGTCATTGTCATTGTCATTGTGACACAGCTCTCCACAGCACACAACTGTTCACTGCACACTGCACATAAACGAAATTACATTTTATGTCTCACCCCTGCAACGGGGCAACCCCCAATGCCGTCCCAAGGGAGCAGTGCGGCGGGACGGTCCCATACACAGGGTACCACGGTCATGGGGGAGGATGGGGAGAGCACCGGTTAATTACTCCACCCATCAACGTGACGGATTGGGCGTCGAACCGGCAACCTTTGGGAAGTGTGATGCCCTAACCACTTACCTGCCCGTTTAAACCTTTCTGATACATAGAGAAACGGTGCAGGGCCCCTTGTCACTACATGCCTGTCATTTGATCAATTTGTTCAGTAGGAGAAGAATTGGTAGCAGAACAGCAAACTAGAAAATGTTTCCTCCAACTGCCTTTTCACCATCTCTGATCCAACTCCTGCCTGATAAAGTGCAACACTTTGAATAATGTATTCATTTTCTTTTTTTTTTTTGCTTCCGTTGAGGTTTGTAAAGTCACTGACCTGATTCTGTCTCCAATGAGAACAGCTGCTATTGACACTGACATGAACAGTGGCAAGTATTAACCCAAACATATGCTTCACTTTCTGTGTGCTGTCAACTTTTGCTTGCTATTATGTAGGCTTAGAATGGCGTCCTACTGAGTGAACGAAGTGGAGGCAGTATACAGTAAGTACAAACAAATACTTACTGTACACATTAATCAGAGTGAGGCACCTCACAGCCTATAGCCTATTTAAGCAATAACACCTATCGTACTGCTCTTGCATTCACTCAAAAGCAAACGTACAGACATAGACACAGACACACATGCAGGCGCGCACGCACACGCACATGCACACACACACACACACGCGCGCGCACACGCACACGCACACACACACAAACACACACACAGGCATGCACGCACGTATGCACACACACACACACAAACACAGGCACGCACACACACACACACACAAACACACACACACACACACACTGATGATAAGCTTCCTTACGCTACAGCCTCATAAAAGGAAGATTGCTATGCTGAAATTAAGTTGATATCGCCAGGACAACAGTATGATGAAGTGAAGTCCAGTATCATTGGGTTCAACCTGTACTATTGCTGGGGTCACTGAGGCAGTTTAAGATGCAGGTTGTAAGACTTACGCAATACCAAGGCCCAAGGCCTAATGCTTGCGTGACGGATCAAAATGCTTGCCTGACAGCTCAGCTCAAAATGCTGACATGCCGAAGCTGAAAGCAGAGCTTCTCAACACTTTAAACATTTCTGTAGGTATATTATATTTTCAGTTAGTGAGTGTGAAGTCATGGTCCGCATGAAGGTGTTAGTAATCCATAATGCTCAGCTGATCGCCTGCGGTGTGGATCGAGCAGAGGGGAGAAATGAGCAGCCTGAGAGGTGCGTTGATATAACTCTCCCACAGCTCCGAAGTCCTGAAGATAAAGGGGGAAAACGCTATATGGTATTTGTAGCAATTATCGTACGAGGAATCAAACTGAGCATGACGGTGTTCGTGTTCATATACGGCTTCTTTGATCCTCCTCAGCACACGAAAAAACACACACACACACATGCATGTATGCCAGCATGTCTGCATGGACGCACGCACACTCACGAACGCACATGCACACACACACACACACACACACACACACACACACACACACACACACACACACACACACACACACACACACACACACACACACGCAGACACAGACACACACACACACACACACACAGACACACACACATATGCACACACACAGTGTTGAGAGAAAGGAGATGAAGAATGGGGGTCATGGGTGTAGCAGCATGGTGCTTGTCCTGTGCTAATACACTCCCTGCGTATCAATGAGGCCAGAGGGCAGCAGAATAAAGTGCAGACCTTGGGGGGGGGGGGGGACTCAGAAGAGAGGAGAAGATCAAAACAGCCCTTTTTGCTGATGTGCAATGATCCAAAATGCACAGTTTGTTGGGCGCACAGCTGAGCTGACGCGGCCAATCAATGGAAATGAACAGCGCGGCAGTGTGTCAGATGATGGATTTACTTGTCCATAGTTGTGTGAACATGTCTAAAAGACGGCGCAATGGCCGTATGGTTTATATCGACCCCACTAATACAATAACGCACACAAGAGGAGAGAGAGAGAAGGAAGATGAGGAGGGGGAGGAGGAGGAGGAGGAGAAAGAGGAAGGGGAGGAGGAGGAGGAGGAGGAGGAGGAGAAAGATGATGAGGACGATGACAAGTCAAGCAGAGAACAGAGTGAAAAGGACGAAGGAAGTACAGGCGAGTGAAGATGGGGTTAGAGATCAAGATTGAGTTGGACACAACTCACACACACACACACACACACACACACACACACACACACACACACACACACACACACACACACACACACACACACACACACACACACACACACACACACACACACACACACGTACTGCAGAGACCTAGAGATGTGTGAATATGTAGGTGATGAAGATTAAGATAAGATAAGATAAACTTTTATTGTCTGTTTGTACAGAAATTTGATTGACTTGGACATGTTTATATGGTCAGATCTCAGAGGCCAATAATGTAGACATTTGATGTGGTAAAAATAATATCCCCATCACACCAATGCTACTCTGTGTGTTGTCATGGACCATTGACACTTTTTACTCAACTGGGGTGAATTTCTCAAAAGTGTAGTTGCTAACAATGGTAGCTACTTTGTGGGTCGCATTGCAATTTCCCATTGGCAACTACCCAAGATGTTAAGTGCTAACAACTACGCTTTTGAGAAATGCACCCCTGTACTGTTGAGTTTAATTTCTGTATTTTATATAGAAATATCAACTGAAATGAATGTACTAGTAAAGAACTTCCCAGTGGAAAAATGCAGAGTATGATATCTGACCTGGCATGCGAAGATCGGAACACAAAGGATGAAGTGAACACAGCAAAACATGCAGTATTAAATCTACACTTGAGAGTTGATTTAACACCTTCTAGGGTTGATTTGGTCCCAGAGTACTCTCTAAGTGTTGAATTACATAAACACTGAATGTTTTACTGTTAAGGAGAGACATACAGTTGGAGAACCTCGAGATGACAAAAAAGACCTGCATGTACACTAACACAGAAGAGGAGAGAAGCTGCAGACAGGCAGTAGTGTAATGTAATGATGTAATGACAGATGAAGGAGGGATGGGTGAAGGTGGACATGAACCTGGGCAAGAGAAGAGAAGAGAAGAGAAGAGAAGAGAAGAGAAGAGAAGAGAAGAGAAGAGAAGAGAAGAGAAGAGATGAGATCAGTGAGATAGAGATTTAAATGCCTGTCACTGTACACACGTACATTGCAAATTATATGTTAATATATAGAGAAGAGAAGAGATCAGTGAGATAGAGATTTAAATATATGTACACACGTACATTGCAAATGATATGTTAATATAGTACATAAACAGCTACATAAACAGGTACCGAATGTAGATGAAGAAATTATACAAATTGTACACATTTCTTTGAGACAATGGTGGAGGAGATGGAAATGGCCCATATGGGGATCAGGGCCAGAGGGCCACAATGCTCGGGGCCTCTGCATGAGTGCCAACTGTGTGTCATACTGAATTATGTGGCCTTGGACGTTTGCACATATAGACCGCTTTCACCTCCAGTGACAATCATCGTCAGGGACGAACTCAGAGGGCAGTCCGTACTCAGCCATAGTAGATGTACTGTAGGCTACTAACAGCAAATAAAATGCTGACAAAGAACGTCAAAGAAGATGTCATTTGCTCATTGCAAAGGTAAGAGAGGGGCCATGTTACACTGGAGTGTGGGATGTTGTTAGTTACATTGTAGCTACTGGTAATAATAATAATAATAATAATAATAATAATTGTATTTGTATAGCACTGTGTCATACAAGGCATGTAACTCAAAGTGCTTAACAAATGGGAAAAAAAACATTGTTAGAGATGGATTTAAAAGGAGAGGTATAGAGGAGAGGCAGAAATAGCAGGAAGGCAGAGGAAGAAGAGATAGACAGAGATTGTAGAGTCATAAGGTCAACGTAGGTTAGGACCAGGATTCTTAGATGCGTAAGGTCCATAGTGGCTGGGCCTATCATAAGTCATAGATAGTCACACAGAGATTGGGCGCTCAGGTGCGGCCCCTGGTGGCATCAGGGGTGAGGAAAAACTTCCTTTCGCTTGATTCATAGTTTGTAAGGGAAAAAAAAAAAAAAAGATGTCTACATTTCAGTAGCCTATACATAGGCCCATAGGCCTATTCATGTTGTACAAACTATGCTGGTCATTTTTTCCCCCTGTTCATAAAATCACTTTCGTGTCAACATATTCAACATAGGCAGTTGTACTGTAGGATAAATTATGCTTGCAGAATGAATACATTGCTCCCGAATCAGTGCAAAAAAAAAAAAAAACTAGGCCTAATTACAATTGTGGCCTATTGTTCTGCACCCAGCTTTGCCTCTTACCTTCGCAATGAGTAGTCCTATCTTTGAAGTCTTTACACGCATTTTGCAGCAAAACTCTTCATACACAGTGAATTATGCATACATACATACATGCCATGGATGTAAATGGGGATATTATACATATATATATATATATGCGATGGAAGAGGAGATGGAAATGGCCCATAAGGATCACAGGGGCCAGAGGGCCACAATGGCTGGGGGAGGGCCACAGTGCCATGCGTGTGTCATACTGAATTATGTGGCCTTGGAAGTGTGCACACAGTTATTCTCCTTGCCAACTTGATTGTCTGTTTGTTTGTTTGTTTGTTTGTTTGTTTACTTCATTCAGTGTTGGATCATTCCACATCACAATGCAGACATGTCACGAGGATTGGACAACATACCCATGCTAATGCTGGTGTGTGTGTGTGTGTGTGTGCGCGCGTGCTTGGGGGCTCTGCATGTATGTCATGTGTGTCATACTGAATTACGTGGCCTTGAACGTTTGCACACAGTTACTCTCCTTGCCAACTTGATTGTTTGTTTGTTTGTTTGTTTGTTTGTTTGTTTACTTCACTCTGCGTTGGATCATTCGGCATTAATGCAGTGCACAGCCTCATCACATTACGGGCAGAGGGTATAGTGGGTAATAACATGCAGCCATGCACAGAATAAAACTCCACTCACATTACATACCCTGCAATGGCGTTGGCTGGCAGTCTGGCCAACAGAATAACAGCCATTAGGAAGATAACACCTTCTATAGGGAGCTTGTATTCATGGTACTATTCATGGCAAACAATACATCCAGGAAACAAAGCATTAATATTTTCTATATTTTTTATTCATGTCGATACTCGTAGCAAATTATAACTTCAAACTTCCACTAAACTTCCAATACCCTGAAAAAAACTGTGGGTCACTTTGGATATGCATCAGCTATAGCGTAATGCAATGCAATGTATTACCAAAGATTCTTTAAGTATACAGAGATATGCCAATGTAATAGGTTGCTATGGTCACCTAACATGACCAGGTTCCGGTCTACCTAAAGGGGCGTGTCATAATACTCCTAGCATTGAATAGAACAGTCCTTAGGTCTGCCTTTACCTTTACCCCCCTCCCCCTTGCAATAATAGAACCCGGAAACAATGGGCCAATTGAACCTCTCTCTCTCTACTCTCTCTGGTATTACTGTATATGCCTCCACATAAATCATGGTTCCTGCAATATACCTCAGCGTAGTAAGGCAGTTCACCTACTTGTGGATGATTGACAGATTCATGTGCCAGCTATATCTCCCTCCACAACAATTACATGTGTCACGCTATTAAAAAATGCAATTATGGAATGAATATGTCTTATCAATTTCACACGTCCGTCCCCGTAATAACTTGCGGTAATGTAATTCCCATTCGCTCTCAGTGTAGAGGCCTCGTGAACATGACATGGACATGTTATTAGCATTGTGATACGCCCTCCCATAGACTTCAGTGTTAATTACCCTCACGGGGCCTTGGGGAGATGCACAAGAGAGAGAGAGAGAGAGAGAGAGAGAGAGAGAAAGAGAGAGAGAGAGAGAGAGAGAGAGAGAGAGAGAGAGAGAGAGAAAGAGAGTGCGAGCGAGAGACGGACAGAGATAGAGACAGAGACACGAGAGAGAGAGAGAGGTGACAGAGAGACAGAGAGGTGAGAGAGAAAGAGAGAGAGAGAGAGAGAGAGAGAGAGAGAGAGAGAGAGATGCTCACACCAGGGGAGGCGTAAGTGGAATACAGAGTATAATAGAGTCTTGCCAGGAGAAGAGAGCAAAAGAGAAGAAAGCCATGGTACTGCCAGAGGAGAACAGAAAGGAGGAAAAGATGGAATGTTCATGTGACGTCAATAATAGAGAGGAAAAGATGGAATGTTCATGTCAAGAGACGAACAGAGCTTGTAGAGTTACTTGGGCACAATCCCTGTTATGTTTTGTGGAAAAAATGTTGCACACTCCTTTGGATTTTTCCTTCCTTAAGTTATTTTTTCTTTTTAATCATTCACTGGCAAGCATGATGACGTTTCGACCTCTCGGTCTTCCTCAGATCACTGAGGAAGACCGAGAGGTCGAAACGTCATCATTATGCCAGAGGAAGACAGAAAGGAGGAAAAGATGGAATGTTCATGTCAAGAGACGAACAGAGCTTGTAGAGTTACTTGGGCACAATCCCTGGTGCTGAACAAAAAAGTAATGTTTTGTGGGGAAAAAAGTTTGCACACTCCTTTGGATTTTTGCTTCTTTAAGTTTTTTTTTTCTTTGTATTCATTCACTGGCAAGCATGATGACATTTCAACCTCGGAATCTGAGGAAGACCGAGAGGTCGAAACGTCATCATGCTTGCCAGTGAATGAATAAAAAGAAAAAAAGGAGTGTGCAAACTTTTTTCCCACAAAAAGAGAAGAACAGAGAAAAATATTGGAAAAGTGTGTAGAAGAGAAAAGATGCTTTTTTCAGAAAGTTCGCTCAACTACGAACTCTTTTTTACAAGGTCTTCGTGTGGGAGCAAACAGCAAAGTTCATAATTAGTGGTAAGGCTGTACTCTCGGGTGTAATTCTTGTACTTTACTCTAGTGGAATAGCATGGCACGCTAACCCACTACACAATTGCCTGTCATGCTAACCCACCATAATAAAAATAAAGTAATTAAACCCGAGAGTACTAAAAAAAGAGAAGTGAGAGAAATAGAGAATAGAGACACACTCACAATAGAAGAAGAGAAGAAACAAAAGGAAGACACACTTGATACTGGAGAAGACAGGAAAGGAAAAGGGAGGGTAACACACTAACACCAAGAGAAGAGAAGAGAAGAGAAGAGAAGAGAAGAGAAGAGAAGAGAAGAGAAGAGAAGAGAAGAGAAGAGAAGAGAGGAACTGATGGCTATACTGGTGCATGTAGAGGAGGACACATGAACACCGATGGAAGAGGAAAAGAAAGGATGACTCACACTCAGGGAAGCTGACAGGGGGGGGGACAAAGGGGTCACTTGTCCCGGGCCCAGGGAGACAGGGGGCGCTGAAATGGGTCGTCAATGCAAAGTACATTGCTTGAATCAGATTTGGGGCCCGTTCAGATGATTTTGTCCCGGGCCCAGCCAAAACTGTCAGCGGCCCTGCTCACACACTAGGAAAAGAGAGGATGACTCACTAAGACCAGAAGAAGAGAAGAGAGGGAAAGAGAGGTGCGTTTCCCGGATGCTGTCTGGCCTTTTGTGAGATGATCCCCTTTCTCTATTTCCCCTTTTTTACCGTGGTATGCAGACAGGGCTGGACTAGGGGTGAAATGTGGCCCGGGCACTTTCCGCTTAAAAGGGCCCCCTCATCATTAGCGGCGCACAACTGACTGAGTGGGCCCCGCACCTTTGGGGGCCCCTATTTTCAGAAATGTAACCCCCCCCCTTTTTTTTTCTTTTTCATTTCTGAAAATAGGGGGCCACAAGGGTGCAGAGTCCACCGGGAAATGCCCATTTTGCCAGATATCCAGTCCAGTCCTGCAT
>NC_085878.1:38518468-38520968 GCF_034702125.1 Engraulis encrasicolus
AAGCACAGTATAGCAACACGGTAACACTTTATAATACAGACTCCTTGTTAAGCATTAGTTATGCATTTGTTAAGCATTGTTCAAACCTTAGATAACCCTTTGTGAAACATTTGTTAACCATTATCTCTTTATTATTTCCCATTACGTAAACATTAACATACACTGTTAATGGTGTTTGATACTGATACATGTGTTTGAGAGAGTTGGGGAAGGATTGGCAAATGATGAATGGTTTCTGTATCAATTGCCAATCCTTCCCCTACTCTCTCACACACATGTATCAGTATCAAAAACTATGAACAGTGTATGTTAATGATTAAGTAATGGGAAATAATAAAGAAGTAATGGTTAACAAATGTTTTACAAAGGGTTATCTAGGGTTTGAATAATGCTTAACAAATGCATAACTAATGCTTAACGAGGAGTCTGTATTATAAAGTGTTACCCAAAAACACGTAACGAATAAGAACAGTGTAGCAAAACACATATCAGCAGAGCACGTAACGAATAAGAACAGTATAGCACAACACATATCAGCAGAGCATGTAACGAATAAGAACAGTGTAGCACAGAACAGCAGAGAAATACAGGAAAGGAAAACCACACAATACAGCAAACAGCACAGCTCAACACAGAAAAGAAAACGGTAAAAACAGAACAGAAAAGGAAAACCCCACCACAGAAAAAGACCTGTGCAAAACATATCAAAAGAGAAGAGAAGAGAAGAGAAGAGAAGAGAAGAGAAGAGAAGAGAAGAGAAGAAAAGAAAAGAGAAGAGAAGAGAGCAGAACATAATGTAACATATCAGAACAGAGCATGGCCCAGCCCAGCACAGCCCAGCCCAGCCCAGCCCAGCCCAGCCCAGCCCAGCCCAGCCCAGGAGCTACAGCAAGTGAGAGTGGAAACTCCCTCCCTTCTGTCGGGAGAGCCGGGCCGGCACCTGGCATAAATCTCCTCACTGCTCCCCCAGGCTGTACACTGGGAGTACCTCTACCTATCCCTCTACCTCTGCCTCTGCCATTGCTTTAGGATCATTTAACCCACTGTCTTCACACACCTTACCAGAATATATGCTCTACCGTGATTACCTTGTAATACATCTTTTTTTCCTCTTACTTCTATCACAATGCTATATCATAGATGTATCTGTCAACACTCATTTCTGGTCATTTTTATTTTGTCTACCTCAACTCTCAGAGTATGTTTTTGCTCATTTGTCTAATCAGAATATGTTTTGCACATTGCCTTTTTATTTTTCTTTAGTTTTTATTTTTCCCCTCCCTGACTTTACCTGTGTTATATGTGTCTTAAATGTCCATGTGGGCATTATGTGTGTTTATGTAATCTACTTGACACTTGAATTTCCCCTCAGGGATCAATACAGTTAATCTACTCTACTCTACTCTACTCTACTCTACTCTACTCTACTCTACTCTACTCTACTCTACTCTACTATTGCTTGCTCCTCAGCATCCATAGCTCCTCTCCCTCTCCCTCTCCCTCTGTCTCTGCCTCTGCCTCTGTCTCTACCTCTCCTCTCCCCTCCCTCTCCTCTACCTCTGCCTCTACAGTACCTCTGCCTCTACCTCTGCCTCTGTCTCTGGACCTGTGTCTCTACCTCTGTCTCTGCCTCTGTCTCTGTCTCTACCTCTACCTCTCCCTCGACCTCTTTATTACCAATTTAACCGTAGTAAGGACCTAGTACATGCCTTACAAGTTACTTATGCAGACATTGACATTGTATGTATTAGTGCTAATAGATGTATCCCTAAAATAAAGTGTTACCGAAAATGCCCCATGATGGGGTATGCTTTTCATGTCAGGGTTTGGTATTCACCAAAATTCCCATGTCACATCACGTAGCATAATTCATGTGTTGGTTAGCTTTCAAAGTATAACACACTGAGTGTTGTCTCTTTTGATGGCACCATCACATTGTCATATTTCTCACATGTTTACTGTGGGAAATTAAAGTATGACTGTTTGGCCAAGGGCTGAAGTGATTTTCCCACATACCACATGGAAAATAAATAAATAAAACATCCTGTGAAGACATAAATACCAAAAAAAGTCCCCTGAAGTCTTAAATACCAAAACCCCCCGCGGTTTAGGACTCACATGGTCATCATTCCTGAGCTGACACAATTCATAATGAATCTTTATAAAGAGTTCATGGATCACAATTTAAAGGAATCGTTGGCACAACTTGTAATTAAATGTGCAACATCTGTATTCGACATTAATGCTTGTGCATTGCGGTGTGTTCAGGCTATAATTGGTATCCAAATATGCTATGTTAGGCTTTATCAGATCAAGACGTCCATGGAGTATTGTATCACATCAACACTTTTTATCCTGATTTGCTGAACTCCTTTTTATTTGTAGCAAAGTATGTTTAATATGTTTATTTTCCAGTTGAAGGGATTCTGTTTTATTCATCAATCCACAGTGTTATTCATTTGCCACAATTTTGCTCTCGGTGTGTGTGGAGTGCAGACAT
>NC_085878.1:38530968-38538614 GCF_034702125.1 Engraulis encrasicolus
AATAATTTTGATAAAAGTCAGAACATTATTTTGGCAATGAAAGGCACACAGGTGGCTGGAAGCTCAAGCAGTCTTCAGTCTGTTCATTTAAGTTTGTTGGGTGCTCTTGGATATCGGGTATCAGTTCATGTAGAGAGAAGAGTTNATCCAGGCACTCCAAAATAAGGTGTCCAAACGGGAAGTTACATTAAAAAGCCTTAAATGGTACTGGGCTGGGGTTACATTAAAAAGCCGACATGTTTCGACCTCACCAGGTCTTCATCAGGGCTACGTTCACCATTGAAAAGAAAGGCCTCCCTTAAATAGTGACATCACCACATGTGACTCATTACGCACTACACACATTTGCGCACACCAGAGAAAACAAAGATTAAAAAATAGCCTGGGGTAATAAGTGATGCCACAGAAAAAAATGACCAGAAGTACAAATACGCATCACAAAAAAAACAAGTAAAATCAATATCCTCATTTAGACCAGGATAGCGCATGGCATCCAGTTGATGTATCCAAAAAGTCTCCCTCTGATTAAGTCTTTTTAGCCTGTCCCCACCCCTCGGAAGAGGTTTGATATGTTCGACGCCCTGTATGCGCAGCAGAGAATCATTTTTACCATGGTATTCATTGAAATGTTTCGCCATGGGATAGTCAAAATTGCCCACTCTGATAGCATATTTATGTTCTGCTAGCCTATCTCGCATGCGCCTTTTTGTGCGTCCGATATAAAAGAACCCTTCAGCGCAAGGACAAGTTAGGCGGTATATGACAAATGTTGAATTGCAATTAATGAAATCTCTCTGTCCGTATTCTCTCGTGGTTTTAGTATCCACAAAAGATTTGGCTTGTGAAACATTTGGGCAGTGAGGGCACTTCATACATCTATAGGTGCCAATGGGTTTACGCAGCCAGGTTTCTCTCTTTTTCACCTGTAGGTGAGAGCGCATTCATTTATCTCCTAGGCTGGGTGCACTCTTTAAAGACACCATGGGTGGTTCTGGGAACACCTCACGTAGTTGCGCATCACTTTCAATAATGGACCAATTGTTCTTAATAATTTGCCTGATCCGCGTCGCTTGTGTAGCCTACTATATGTCGTAACAAAAAAGGACGGCACTGCTGGTGGCGATGATGTTTCTTTTTGGTCAATAACGTGTTGCGTTGTAGGGAGCGCGCTTCACTGTATGCGTTTTGGATGGCTTCAGGGTGATAGGCTCTATCACTGAATCTTTTCTCCATCAGCTCGGCCTGCTCGTGAAAATCATTTTCGAAATCACAGATACGCCTTAATCTCTGGAATTGGCCGTGTGGAATATTTCTAATGAGATGCGGGGGATGGAATGAATCCGCTCTCAGAATGGTGTTCCGAGAAGTCGCCTTTCTGAATAAGGTGGTGTGCAGCTGTCCCTCCGCGTCTTTATATATCGTCAAATCCAGAAAGTTAATATTAGTTAATGAATATTCCAAGGAAGCCATCCAAAACGCATACAGTGAAGCGCGCTCCCTACAACGCAACAGGTTATTGACCAAAAAGAAACATCATCGCCACCAGCAGTCCCGTCCTTTATTTGTTACGACAGTTCATAGATGTATGAACTGCACCCACTGCCCAAATGTTACACAAGTCAAATCTTTTGTGGATACTAAAACCACGAGAGAATATGGACAGAGAGATTTCATTAATTGCAATTCTACATTTGTCATATACCACCTAACTTGTCCTTGCGCTGAAGGGTTCTTTTATATCGGACGCACAAAAAGGCGCATGCGAGATAGGCTAGCAGAACATAAATATGCTATCAGAGTGGGCAATTTTGACTATCCCATGGCGAAACATATCAATGAATACCATGGTAAAAATGATTCTCTGCTGCGCATACAGGGCGTCGAACATATCAAACCTCTTCCGAGGGGTGGGGACAGGCTAAAAAGACTTAATCAGAGGGAGACTTTTTGGATACATCAACTGGATGCCATGCGCTATCCTGGTCTAAATGAGGATATTGATTTTACTTGTTTTTTTGTGATGCGTATTTGTACTTCTGGTCATTTTTTTTCTGTGGCATCACTTATTACCCCAGGCTATTTTTTAATCTTTGTTTTCTCTGGTGTGCGCAAATGTGTGTAGTGCGTAATGGGTCACATGTGGTGATGTCACTATTTAAGGGAGGCCTTTCTTTTCAATGGTGAACGTAGCCCTGATGAAGACCTGGTGAGGTCGAAACATGTCGGCTTTTTAATGTAACCCCAGCCCAGTACCATTTAAGGCTTTTTAATGTAACTTCCCGTTTGGACACCTTATTTTGGAGTGCCTGGGTGAACTCTTCTCTCTACATGAACTGATACCCGATATCCAAGAGCACCCAACAAACTTAAATGAACAGACTGAAGACTGCTTGAGCTTCCAGCCACCTGTGTGCCTTTCATTGCCAAAATAATGTTCTGACTTTTATCAAAATTATTTGTTGATATCCCTCACAACAGTGCAACAGCACATAGGCCTAATGGCGAGAGTTTTTCCCTCAGCACGTAATGAAAGCTAATCGGACGTCCAATGACAGGTGGTGCTGACGGACAGCGCATGAGGGAAAGAAGTTGCAAACTTGATCGTGTTCGGTTTCGTCAGTCCAACGGAACACTTCTGGCTATAGAAAATGAATCTGTATTGCAACAAATCTAGTTAGGCCTAGGTCTATATAGGCTATCCAAGATATTTAATTTAGACAGAATCCTTTCAAGCCGTGCAGCATCAACGTGGTCATATAGCCTACTGTCTGCACTTGTTCCGTTGCCTGCCTCATAGCAGAGAAGGAATGGCTTGCTGTTGTTGAGGATTTGTAACGTGGATTATCGAAACTGAAGACTTGATTTCTTCTATTGATACCTTTTTGTTTGGTATAATTACGGACAATGCAAATAACTGATTTTTGTGACGTTCGGACATTTTTGGAAGGAATATAATCGAATTAGTCCCGCCGCTTGGGTTATTGTTTTTCGCGTGCATGTGGATGAGCATAGGCTATTGAATTTGATTGCAGCCTAATAGGCCTACTGAACAGTGGACTGAAATTGAATTGAATAGGACGTAAGCATACCTATGTAATTTTTAACAAGAGTGGCATTTTTCTCGGGTGCTAAAAAGCAAAAAGCACCATGGTCAGACCCTGGCGCGTAAGGTCATGTAGGCAGACATGAAAGACTCACTACTCCACGGGCAAATATCGGGAAAAATTAAGCACCACCAGCATGGACAGCTCCCCACGAGTCACTTATAATGGTTGGTCTTTTCCTGGGGTTTGATTCATGTTGTTTGGGGGAAAATATTAAAATAGCCTTTGTAATGGTAAGAATATTTCCAAAGAGCCAAGATGGGGCTTAAGATCAATATGGGCCAGGTTTGTCTCCGTGCGCACGCACACACACACACACACACACACACACTCTCTCTCTCTCTCTCTCTCTCTCTCTCTCTCTCTCTCTCTCTCTCTCTCTCTCTCTCGCGCCACATATTTAATGTCGCTGTAAATTGGTGTAGGCTAATGTAGCAGAAAGTGCGAGACATTCGCTGGCCTCGTTGCACGCAACACGTTGTGAAATGATTTCTTAACGGTTTTAACCGCATCATTCGCGACTCTCGAGCAGTTTGAGAACTGAGAAGAATGAGAGAGAGAGGGGGCAGTGACTACCATGTCACTGAGACTATGTGTGTGTGTTGTGCCTAGTGAATCCAAGTGCAGAAAATACATATCCATATAGTTTATTACATAATGCACCATGTTATTACATTTCCATCAAAAAAAAAAGTTGCGGCCGCATTCCGTAATAAATTTCGCATTTTGTAATAATTTATTACAAGATGAGAAAAAAAGTTATTACGAAATGCGTTCAAGAAATTTATTACGAAATGCGTAAATTATTACACAATGCGGCAATTGTCACCGCATTATGAAATAATTTGTTACATTATTACATATTGCACCGTTATTACATAATGCGGCGTTACATAGCATCCTGGGGTCACAAAGTCTCCAAATCAACCATCAGGCGCTGTCTACACGCCAACAAGCTGTTTGGGAGGCATGCACGGAGAAAACCTTTCCTCACTCACAATCATAAACGCAAACGTCTGGAGTTCGACAAGCGGTATTGGGGCTTCAACTGGGACTGTGTGCCTTGGTCAGATGAGACCAAGATTGAGCTTTTTGGCAACAAACACTCTAAGTGGGTCCGGCGTGCCACGAAAGATGCTCATGCTGAAAAGCACCTCATACCCACTGTGAAGTATGGGGGTGGGTCAGTGATGCTGTGGGGCTGTTTCGCTTCCAAAGGCCCTGAGAACCTTGTTAGGGTGCATGGCATCATGAATGCTTTGAAATACCAGGACATTTTAAATCAAAATCTGTTGCCCTCTGCCCGAAAGCTGAAGATGGGTCGTCACTGGGTCTTTCAGCAAGACAATTACCCTAAACATATGGCCAAATCTACACAGAAATGGTTCACCAGACACAAAATCAAGCTCCTCCCATGGCCATCTCAGTCCCCAGACCTCAACCCCATTGAGAACCTGTGGGGTGAGCTGAAGAGGAGAGTACAGAGTAGAGGACCCAGGTCTCTGGATGATTTAGAGAGATTCTGCAAAGAGGAATGGCTGAAGATCCCTCTTTCTGTCTTTTCCCATCTTGTGAAACATTATAGGAGAAGATTAGGTGCTGTTTTGTTGGCAAAAGGGGGTTGTACAAAATATTAACACCAGGGGTGCTAATAATTGTGACACACATTATTTGATGTCAAATAATTATTTCTTTATGTGGGATTTTTTCCCCACTGAATAAATGCACTTGTATTGAAGGTTGGATTTTTCTCTTTTTTTCCATTAAAGTCCCATATTGTTTAGAAAAAAATAAAATAATTGGAAGCTAAAAAACACATCTCAACCAGGGGTGCCAATAATTATGGAGGGCACTGTACATCTGATTGAGCACAGATCTAGTTCCTACATAATACTGAGTGACCATGACAACATTGTCAATGTTTTATTTTGTTCGATATTCTAATTATGTGGGACCTTTGAGCTTTATGGCGCCCCCAAGACATTTGGCGCCCTAGGCGACTGCCTTATCTGCCTACGCCTAGCGCCAGCCCTGGGTTTGTGTGACTTGTGTCAAGTATTGTTACATGTTTGACCAATGATATGTGTTTGTGCCACTTCTGCTAAGTATATACACAACATTGCACAAGTAAGTACATGGCACTTCCAGACATAGATGGATCATACTCCCTGGAGCAATGTGACTGTACAAACAAATTGCTGGTGGTAAAAGCAGTAAAAGAAACTGAAGAATCCCATTGAATTGACCTCACTAAACACGACAATCCGTGGACATTGCGCAGACTGCCGCCCAAATGTGTCTTAGCTCATTGCAATCTTTGCTCTTCAAATCAATTATGCCACCCATATTTGCCTCTTTTAAGACATGTGGTGTGTACTGTAGTGTGTGTTGGTGGAGTGAGGTGATTTGAGCACTCCAGTCATTGTATAGATGGCTTCTACAAACCCCAACTCCGATGAAGTTGGGACATTTGGTAAACAGTGAATAAAATCAAAATGCTATCATTTTCAAAACATTCAATCTATTCATTAGATGGAGAATAGTGAAAAGACAACATATTAAGTGTTAAAACCGAAAAAAAATATATTGTTTTGGGGGACATATGTACTCATTTCTAATTTGATAAATCCAACACGTCTCAAAAGAGTTGGGACGGGGATCAGTGAAATTTAGTAAACATCCAAATAAGATAAAACAACAAAGAAGAACATTTCAAAATGAATTGTACTGACGGACAATATAGGTGTCCAGGTATAAGATCATCACAGAGAGGCTGAGTCACTCAGAATTAAAGATGCAAAGGGAATAATTACCATAGTTATTACATACATTTTTGAATTCTCTTTGATTTACCACGATTGAGTGTATATAAGACATATTTTGTTAATAAAATCATTGTATAGGTTCATGACATCATGAAATATATATTGGCTGTAGTCTCACTCTAGCACTCCAGGAATTAGAGCTATTGAAAATTGACCATATTAAGAATGCTTAATGCATGCAAATGATACAGGGGTGTAACATTCTCCTAAGCACCTGAGCTCACTTGAAATAGACCCAGAAGACATGGGAAACTGTCCTTTGCTTACAGAAGTCAGCAGAAGTTGTAGAAGTCCATTCTTTTTGACAAGGGAAGGGAGATCTTCGATTACTGCCACATAGTAAGGTCAAATTGCATTCTCTACTATGTTTTAACAGTTTGGCTCCATCATTAGGACCAGCAGGTGATAAAATGGTGGGTTTTTGGTCAAGACCTGTCACACTGTAAGCACTACAGAAAGGAAAACATTGCAAAACATGACAAGGAATACACCCACCATTTAAGCTGGTGAAATCATGTCCAAGATAGGAATTAACACTGTTTTTTTATATAAAATCATCTCATCGGTTAATGTATTTAACTGTTAAGTGTTATCTTTTGTTTTGTTTTTAGTCTTCCTCGACATTTGCTGCCATTTATTGTCCCCGTCCCAACTCTTTTGAGACGTGTTGGATTTATCAAATTAGAAATGAGTACATATGTCCCCCAAAACAATATTTTTTCTCGGTTTTAACACTTAATATGTTGTCTTTTCACTATTCTCCATCTAATGAATAGATTGAATGTTTTGAAAATGATAGCATTTTGATTTTATTCACTGTTTACCAAACGTCCCAACTTCATCGGAGTTGGGGTTTGTATTTGGGAGTTCTCTGATAAAACCATGTATCTCCTAAAGCCATTCTTCCCTCTGGAAAATGTGGGTACCAAAAAAAGAACACATCATAGTAAAAAAGAACACAAAAAATGCACATCTGGTCAAAATTAAGTTCAGACTGGAAATGAGCTTTACAATAGGCTACCTCCTCTGTCTTGAGTCAAAAATTGTTTCAGAGAAAAATAGTGTCGAAAATGCACTTACTACAAAAACCCAACATATTTAAAAAGTAGAACAAAGTAAAGGATTTTACTGTAGTTTTATGGTTTGAGGAGGTTAGGCCTACGTTTTACAAACTAAAACACAGTGATGTGTAGCTATTGCACTTATCATTGAAGTAGTTCAGGAACAGAGCAGGCCAGCAAGAACACAGTAACTACAATTGTGTGGTGAAAAGACGTGAATGTTATTTTTTCTTTTTTTTTTCTTTTTTGTGTGTGCATACATTTCCACCCTAAAAAAGTATTGCTGTCCATGGAAGTGTAATCACCATTTTACCTACTACACAGTTGTGGCCAGAAACAACTTTTTTTCTCAGTTTACAAGGAAGGATACCTACTGCGATCTTGTTTGGTACGGCAGTCTAGTGGTCTATGTAGTAGCCTATAATTCAACTGTACAGTAATGTGTGTGACATGTGCTGGAGTTGTTATTAAGCGGGCTTGCGGAGCAAGGACCATGCAGAGCATGGCCCTTGCAGAGCAAGGCCCGTTTATAGTAATCTCTAAGTCCTGTTTCTTTTATTATTATTAAGCGGGCTTGCGGAGCAAGGACCATGCAGAGCATGGCCCTTGCAGAGCAAGGCCCGTTTATAGTAATCTCTAAGTCCTGTTTCTTTTTT
>NC_085878.1:38538714-38556214 GCF_034702125.1 Engraulis encrasicolus
TGACGCGTTGTTAGCGAGCTCTATGGGATGTCTCCAAATTGTGAAAGTTTCATCTCCCAACTCCCAATACTTTTTAAATGGCAGGTTTGTAAAAAAACAGACCTGGCTCTATGGAGAATCCCAGTCTTTGGAAAAGTGCATTTTTCAAGAGATCAGCGCATGTCCCACACGGAGGTCCATTTGTGCCTGAAAAATTTAACCTATAAACTTCATTCAAAGACTGTTAGAGAGATCACAAGCATGACTCCGATCTGTGAAAAGGACACGTGCCAACTCCTTTTAGTTTTTTTACAACGATGTTGTAAAGACAAAAAACTCATTCTCATTTTCTCCCCTGTTAAAGGCTCAATACTAACTGTCTTTCAGTCAATCACAACAGGTGCAGCCAGTGAAGTGTTCCATTTCAACTGTCACTGTCTCAAGATTCTATTCTTAACGAGCAGGTGCGAGCAAGCATTCTAGAAGTCTATTGTTCAGCTCTGCAATGCAATGTAATATAGTCTTGCTGGACTACACATGACAATTAGCTGCTTGGCTTAGTGGTAATGCATGCCGCTGCATTAGAGATATGGAGGTTGAGGGTTCGAATCCCACCCGAGCCATGTTGATTTTCTAAATTATATCATATGCAGCGTTCCTTGGCCGACTTAAAATGCCATGTATATCATTTAGTATGGATGGCAAATGTGCTGAATTACAGATATTGAGGTTGGGGGTTCGAAACCCAGTCAAAGCCATGTTGATTTTCAAAATTATATCATATGCAGTGTTCCTTGGCCAACTTAAAATGCCATGTATGTCATTTAGTATGCATGGCAAATGTGCTGGATTACAGATATGGAGGTTGGGGGTTCGAATCCCAGTCAAAGCCATGTTTATTTTCAAAATTATATCATATGCAGTGTTCCTTGGCCAACTTAAAATGCCATGTATGTCATTTAGTATGAATGGCAAATGTGCTGAATTAGGGATATGGGGGTTGGAGGTTCGAACCCCAGTCGAAGCCATGTTGATTTTCAAAATGATATTAAATATCATGTATTGTATGTCATTTAATATCAATGGCAAAGGGGTTGGATTACAGATATGGAGGTTGTGAGTTCGAATCCCGCTCGAAGCCATGTTGATTTTCAAAATTATATCATATGCAGTGTTCCTTAGCCAACTTAAAATACCATGTATGTCATTTAGTATATCCCCAAAACGCAGAGCTACAACACTTTCAAGATGGCTGAATCCAAGATGGCTGAATTGTTTGGCCCATAACTTCTGACTGGGTGGATGGAGTTTTTCCAAGATTTCTTTTAGCTTTGTTTTCTCAATAGTACTTTGTTTCATCTCTGCCCCCAAAGGCAAGCCCGCTTCCAGCATTTTCTGTGAGAATGCATTTCTAGTTAATCTTGTCTTTGTTTCGACAGAGTAGGTGTTTTTGACTGTGACTTGGGTGAGTAAAGGTTTCTTCACTATTATAGGCCTATTTGTGATTAATGTAGTATGGGTTACTGCTAATTGCAGATAATTCAGGAGTGCATTCCACCATGTTTTAAGTTGATATAACCCGCTGAGATGATGTTTTGGAAACATCCTGGCACCTCTGCCTAATTCTGTGGCATAAAAATGTGTGTGACCGGGGGTCTAGAGCAATATTCAGATGAAGTGACACAGCCGGGGGACCGCGCCTCACTGCATATTTCCTGCCTAATAACTCAATATGATTAATCTGCGGCGGGATAATTAACTTCTTTACCTCTGAATGCTTGTCATTTTCAATTTCTTGATCAGGGACCTTTTTCGAAACGATGTGGTCTTTTAAGGCTGATAGATCACAGCCGTCACACGTATCAGGACAAACAAGGGGGGAGATTAATCATATTTAAACAATGACACACACACGCACACGCACGCACGCACGCACACACACACACACACACAATGGTAGCGGCATGGGAGGTGTCAGGGCAACCTTTTTGGATGGCAAACGGGCGGTTATGATGGCACAATTTAAATGTAGTCAAAAACAGTGTGACATGCTGAAGAGGGGGATCACCGGCCTGTGTGTGTGTGTGTGTGTGTGTGTGTGTGTGTGTGTGTGTGTGTGTGTGTGTGTGTGTGTGTGTGTGTGTGTGTGTGTGTGAGGTACCAACAACCTTGACTGAGCCAATCAACGTCTGCTTGTCATGTCTGAGCCATACACGCACAGCAGTCTTCACAAGTTTATGTGTGTACGCTTGTGGGTGGGAGAGAGGAAGAGAAAGATAGAGTGGTGAAACAAAAAGAGAAAAAGAGTGAACGTGTGTGTGTGTGTGTGTGAGACTGGATGTAGGCTATAATCAAGGTTGCCAGATGAGGCTGATGATTTCCGGCCCAAAAAATGCTCAAAACCCGCCAGCAAGCACCAAATCCCGCCCAAATCTATTGATTTCTATGGGCAAAATTGGGCGGATTTTCCTGCAAAATGCAATTTTTACCCACAGACAGCCATCCCAAGCAGCCCAATTGGGCGGGAAACAGCCCAGTCTGGCAACACTGGCTATAATTTAGTCTGACCCGATGAAAGATACATCCGATGATTGTTGATGAGAACAAGCTCTGACCAATCAGCGATCTTTCTCGTTGAATGTGCTTTCCCAACGTTGCGAGCTTCGTCTTCACTCTCTCAAAACAAACTTTGATTCAAAAGAAATTCAAAACTAATCTATGCATTGTGGTTGGTTCGCCAGATTCAGGGCAGAGTGTTCAAAATGCTTTCGCTCCGAGGCCAGACTCACTCGCCAGCCAAAAATGTTTGGCATCCAGCGGGTGGCGCTGCTTTACTAGGCTATCATTTGTGGACATTGTTGCATTATTTACACAAACAGCACATATAAAAAGCACCAATGAAATTTGATGAAGTCTGAAGTCTGAACAAGTAACACAAATAACAACTAATGCAAAGAGCGTGTGCATAGTGCATTTGTCATGTAGGTACTATTCAGTATGTTTGTATGCCTTTGTGTGTGTGTGTAAATGTGTTTCATTGTGTGTGTTTGTTGTGCCAATGAAGCTCACTGAATTGAACCCATAGACCGAGAGTGTGCGCATCAGTTTGTGTGTGTGTGTGTATATATGTGTGTATGTGCGTGTTCGTGTGTGTGCCATCGTGTTTACATGTGTGTGAGGGATGGTTTGACTAAGGCTGTGGACCGTTAAGATAAAACTGCACAGCAAAATCAGCAGAGTTAAAGAGAGTTAATTTTTCAGTGATAAAAATGTCAGTGTTGATTAGAGTTGATTCTGGAGTTGATTTGCCAAACATGTACACTTGGAGTGTAAAAGTAACTCTGGTACGAGTGTTACAATCGCGTGTAAATAAAATATACTCTGGTGTAGAGTTGTTTACTTCATCCGGGGTATTGATGAAGCTTGCGAGGAGAAAGACAGATGGACGCCATTACATTTTTCAATATCGCGGGGAAAGGTAAGGTCCTATTCTGTTTTACAAGATTTCCACCAAGGGCTTTATACACATGGATATTAATAATAACACGTTAAAACAACATGTCAATGTATATACAACACCATATTCGTGACAGGGGCACTAGTTTATGTAACAGCAGTGTGTACCCTCACTGGTTACCTCAGCAGAGGTTAGGCTATAACTAGCCAACCTTGAGAATTTTGAACAACAGACCCGTGGACTTGAGCGAATATAAAATGCAAGATTGTGTTATGATATGCCTACTTCTGAGTTAAGATTCTGCGATGACCACCGTGTGCATAATTTAAATCACTCCAATGAGGGTGGGCTTGCCCCAGTGACTGAGCAAGACGGGGGGATAGCTCGCATGTTAGCAGCTAATTGCATGACATTTAAACTAGCTCTGGAGCTAGCTAAAACCACTTGTGGCGCCAACTGTACTGTTGGTGGTACTATTCGTGGTCTTTCGACGTTCGTCCAGGTTTTATACAAGTTATGCTGTGTATGAAAAACACAACGCCCATTTGTTTTGATGTGAGTTATGGCCGTTTTATTTCAAACAAGTAATTTGAATTGAAAGTAGGCCTACTGGCGCACGCCGTTAACATTAGTTGGCCGTGAAGTAGACTGCGTGGAATTGGGGATTTGCAGTGATAGCCAGCTAGAAGTGTGCTAACTACGGACGCATTGAATGGGCTTCATTGAATAGGTGTTACGATTGTAACCGAAAGCTAGAGCTGGACTACTACGGTAATGTCAAAAGAGTATATCTGTTCTGTGGTGGGATTTTTGTCGGTAATGCGTGATGTTACTATGACAAGCTTTACTCATCTGATGAGCTTTACTCATCTCAAATCGTTTTCCCCGAGTGAGCGCTTGTCACGCTGCACTGCTGCAGCATTATTCCATCCACTGCGAAGTGCAAATAAAGCTCAGTCATCTCTCGAGTCAGTGCCTACAAGTCAGTGGTCAATGCGTTTGTACCGACGCCGTGTGCCTATGAATACATGGCGTTAACACATGTGAAGAAAATATTTGAAGCAGTCGCTACTGTTATTTAAGCAACAGACCTTCCAGTTTATCATGACTAAAATGAAGACTGCAGCTTTTGAGTGACGTTTCAAGATAAACAACGTGAGCATTGTATGGCTACCTGTACACATTTTGGTGTCAGTGTTGTTGCTGGGCAATTTTACTCTAGGTGTGATTTAGTGTTCTTCCTTTCATTTCAGAACACACAATGTTCCTAAAAGAAGAGCATTGAACTGCAGCCTCCTCCATGCACTTTTGAGTTTGTCATGGAAGAAGGTCAGATTTCTTTTTTGTGAGTACATTTCATGGATTTTGCATGAAGTGTCGCTCTATGACGTGTTCAACTAAAAGAACAGAGCAGCTGGTGCTCATCGTGTAGGCTAAGAGATTATCCAAAAGAATAAAGTCAGCACTGGTTGCTTTGCATTTTACATGCATACTTATGTGAACAGAACTTAAAATCAAAAAGTGATTGATGGGGTTACATACATAACAAAGACGAGAGGAACCTGAAGCGTTTTGTGTTCACAATTAACATATTACATTAAATGACATTAATGAGCAGACTCACAATTGTATTCATGTTTGTTTTTGTTCCACATTATCACCCCTGACACGTTTTTTTAAAAATCCAACTGAATAACAAAATGATGAACTTCTTTTTCAGTCAAAGGATCAACGGATTTGAAGTTATTTGAGGAATCTGACACAGCTATTGGTGAGTACGTTTTCCAATACCTCATCACAGATAACCTACACATCTGCCTGGTGGCAAAACCTTTTGATGGTAATGTACTTGAATTAACAGCTTCCTATTTTAAACGTCCTTAAAATGAAAGTATTTCCAACAATACTCTGTGGCGCTCCTGTTATTAAAAAGTGCATTTCTCCCCCGTTTCTGTTTTGTATCTAACCTTTAAATACCACTACATGCAGAATGTCAATGTTTTTTTTGTTTGTTACTAATCTTCATCATCTATACTGAATCTGAATTGGCGTGCCATTTATTGTTGTTGTAGACAACGTGTTTCCCTGGAGTCCCACCCAGCCCGCTGAAGCAGCCTTCCCAGCCCAGCCTTCCTAGCCCAGGCTTCCCTTCCCAGGCTCATCAGTCCGATGGTGCAGAGATGGCTAAAAGGCCAAAGGGTGAGACTAATTTAATCTTGGATGCTACTTTTTGCATTTATGAATTGTGTTCCTGTAGTAAAAAAAGGTTACTGATAACTTAATTAGATGTAGGCTGTGATAAATACATAGACACTGAACTCTTAAGGGCAGTCATGGGTAAGCGGTTAGGGTGTCAGACTTGTAGCCCAAAGGTTGCCGGTTCGACTCCAGAAGAGGCCAGGTTGGTGGGGGGAGTAATTAACCAGTGCTCTCCCCATCCTCCTCCATGACTGAGGTACCCTGAGCATGGTACCGTCCTGTCGCACTGCTCTCTTGAGGCGCCATAGAGGGCTGCCCCCTTGCACGGGTAAGGCATGAATGCAATGTCGTTGTGTGCAGTATGCAGTGTTCACTTGTGTGCTGTGGAGTGGAGTTGGAGTTTACCAATTGGGCTTTCATTTTCACTTTTTCTCTGTGGACATGAAAGCCATGTTTTGAAAAATGCAATAGCACACACGTACAAAAAAAAAACACCCATTTCCAAAGAGCAACATCTTAATACTCATTTCATTGTGTGTCCATTGTGTGTCTTTTATTTGTAGAGGATTCCGGTTGTTCTGGAGAACAGTGCAGGAGGACAGGAAATAATGGAGGAGGAGTATAGGAGATCCAGCACCTGCACTCATGGCACGGTACGTTGTAAGAGAAGAGTAATAGTCTTTGGCAGTTATAGGACTGATATTTAGACACGGACTTACTAGTTCAGCACTAATTTTGTCAATCTCCAACATGCACACCAACATTAAAACCTTTTAATTGCAGTTATTACCTTAGCTACTCCAGTTCATAGCACTTTTTAAAATATATATATTTTAAGGGCTTTTATGCCTTTACTTGATAGGACAGTCTGAGATGGTGACAGGAAGCGAGTGGGACAGAGAGACGGGGTGCGAACAGGAAATTATCCCGGGCGGTCTCGAACTGGGGTCCCCGTCGGCTTGCAAGCCCAAAAGTGGGGGGCTTAGCGCGCTGCACCGCAGCGCCCCCTCACAGTACTTTTTCAGTACCCTCACTCTTCTGTGCGATTGCATTGCATTACATTTAGGTGACTCTTTTATCCAAAGCGACTTAGTTATTTATAGGGTATTGGCTACAGTCCCTGGAGCAAAGTGGGGTAAGTTGTCTTACTCGAGGGCTTTATGGAATGGGAAGACTAGGATAAGAACCTGCAACCATCTGTTCTTGAGATCACCCTAATCATTAAGCCATTATAGATGACTTTTCCCACTGCACAGTTAAACTGCACATTGGAATATTTGCTTTCAAAACTAAGTAAAGAGAACTTTTGCAGAGATTATGAGAATCTTAACACTTGTAAGGTGTTCGTGTTTTTGTTACATAGAAGATGCTCGGGTCATTTTGACCCGGGCATATAGAAAAATAATTTTAAAAGGAAAATAATCATAGCTCATGTTCCGTTCCGAATTTCTGTGTATATACACTATGTTTTTGAGTGAGAGAGCTACAGAGAGAGAAAGATAAGGTAAGAAAGTTAGTAAACTCAATCCAAGCTCTCCCATTGAGCCACCAGTGCTCTTATTGCAACTGAAGGACCAGAAAATATCTGCACTCCTTTTCCCCCATAATTCACCCTTTGCCATGTCAACGCGTGATCACTATTGTATCAGAGAGTTTAGAAAATGTGTATCCCAAAGTGATACGGGTGAAAATGATCCGGGGACACCTCCTGTGTAATAGAAATGTGCAGGGGGGTGGTTAAGCAAGAGGGGCTCACAAATGTTTTTCAGATTCATGTTCCTCACTGAAAATGAGCTAAAGACAGTGAATCTCAATGTGAAAGAATAATAACTGATACTATTTTTCTTTTTTTCAAGCTAAACACTGAAAACGGGTTAAAATGGGGTCAAAAACCTTACAAGGGTTAAGTCAAGGGTCTCTTCACAGCTGTGCTTGAACGTTGTCTGTTGTGACATATTGCATGACATTTTTTCTTTCTTTTTTTTATGTCTTGTTGCAGTTTTGAAGAGGCCGTGAAGGACACGAAGGACACACAGGATCGCCAGCCATACCTCCTTGCACTTCCAGGGTCCCATGTGAAGCCCATCAATTGGCGATGGATTGATACTGGCACACAGTAGGGCCAGTTACGCTGGTGGGCCTGCCCTGGGCTGGGCTGGACCTAAAGGTACTAACGGTGTTTTCACCGACAGGTGGTTAGATGCGAAAGGGGGCTGGTGGCCCAGGTTTCGGGGCGTAGGGCCAGTATTCCTGGCCCTTCAAAGTCTATGGGCCATCAAGGGCCGGAGGGCCAGAGGCGGGGTTTACATCATGGTGGGATCTTATTTGTCCTAGCGAAATGCGAAAACAATGCGGCGACACAGCTTTTTGATCTGCAGAAACGAATTAGTTAAACTTCAATTGGCTTACATTTTTTCTGTGGCCCAATAGCCGACATCGTTTTATTTGTTATCGTTTCATATTTTCCCCTATTGCTGCTGGTTGTTCAGTGAGCCTCCCTTATGTTTCTCCCTGGTGTCCGCAAGTCGGGAATAATCTTATCCCTGATTTATTTGAAATTCTAGTAAGAGCGTGCATGCACCTCGTGCATCATAGAATGCTTCGATTAGATTACGCAGGTATACAAGAGAGAGAAGGAGTTATGTGTTTTGCATTACAAAATGCATATGGGCCGGATGAACGTAATTAATATCTTGTACCTGTCTTTTGTTTGATTGGTGTAAAAAATATGGATATGAGATATTGATTGATTGTACTTGTCTTTTGTTTTATTTGAGAAAAATATTGATATGAAATGTTCATTGATTGTACCCATCTTGTTCAATTTGAGAATAAAATATTGACATGAGATATTTATTGATATAAAGAAAAATAAAAACAAATAAAATGTGAAATGGTTTAATGTTTTGCTTTAATATTGTTACATGTAAAATGTAGTGCAGTAACAATGCAATGTAGTAGTTTTTAGTGTCAAGTTTGTCTACTCCAGACTCCAAAATAGAGAGTTGTAATGGTTACACTTTTGGAAGTGTTGTTTTAACTCTACCTAGTGTTGATTATATAAACTCAATTGTAGTGTTAATTAACTCTAAAAGAGTAATTCAATATATACCAATTAACTCTGCTGGAGTTAATCAAAGAACTCTATCCCAGTGTTATTATTTTAACACTCAGTGTTAGTGTTATTTAACTCTGGCCAGTGAGGATTATATATACTCCAGGGTAGTGTTAATTAACACTGAGAGAGTTGTTCAACTTATACCAATTAACTCTGGCGGAGTTATTTAAATAACTCTATCCCAGTGTTATTATTTTAACACTCAGTGTTAGTGTTATTTAACTCTGGCCAGTGAGGATTATATAAACTCTGGGGTAGTGTTAAATTTAACACTCTCAGAGTAAAATTAACTCTGACCGATTTGCTGTGTGTGATCAACCTGTTCCCGGCACTGGCAGCCACAAGGACAAGCGAACAAGCGTGCGCACGCTCACACACACACACACACACACACACACACACACACACACACACACACACACACACACACACACACACACACACACACACACACACACACACACACACGCAAGTTGTTACTCAAACACATTGAGTTTGTCTTTCATGTTTCACACACATATCCTTAAACACACACACACACACGCACGCACGCATGCAAACACACACACACACGCACACGCGCACATACACACACACACACATATACCAATCAAACTCTCTCTCTCTCTCTCTCTCTCTCTCTCTCTCTATCTCACACACACACACACACACACACACACACACACACACACACACACACACACACACACACACACACACACACACACACACACAGAGAAAGCAATCACTATTAGTGGGGGGTGCTGGCCGGTCGGTGGAGAAGTAAAGGCGCTTTTAGCCGATGAGGAGAAGCACCATCAATTAAGATTAGCGGATCCCAACACACTGTCATAAGGAGAGAGAGAGAGAGAGAGAGAGAGAGAGAGAGAGAGAGAGAGAGAGAGAGAGAGAGAGAGAGAGAGAGAGAGAGAGAGAGAGAGAGCGAGAGAGAGAGACAGACAGACAGACAGACAGACAGACAGACAGAAAGGCAGAGACACAGACACACAGACACCAAGACATACACAGATACAGACACAGACACAAAGGAAAAATAAGACCAAGGTAGATTCTACCCCAGTGTCTTAAAGAGAAGACCGACACTATTGCCTCAATGTCAAAGTTGGCATTTCATTACATCATGTAATGAGAGAGAGAGAGAGAGAGAGAGAGAGAGAGAGAGAGAGAGAGAGAGAGAGAGAGAGAGAGAGAGAGAGAGAGAGAGAGAGAGAGAGAGAGAGAGGAGAGAGAGAGAGAGAGAGAGAGAGAGAGAGAGAGAGAGAGAGAGAGAGAGACACACACACACACACACACACACACACACACACACACACACATACACACACACACACACACACACACACACACACACACACATCTCTTATTTCTATAACATGGTTGTCAGATAAACAGCCTGCTGACTCGATGGATGCAACTGACAGAGAGCTTGTGTGCGTGCGTATGTGTGCGTGCGTTCGTGCGTGTTTGCGTGTGTGTTTGATTCTGGTTCTTGTGATGATGCTGTTATAAATGTTGTACACATATTATTCAGAGTCAGATACATAAGAATCTTTGTTTGAGAGAACTACATTCAACATTTACGTGTTTTGTACTGCTGCATGACCTATATAACTAGTAGTTGTAAATAAGATCAGATAATTGACAGCTGTTTTTTTCACATTTTGTAACTACTGTTTTGATGTTACAGCTAAACAGATATTAAACTACAAAGATGAAAAACAAAGAACTTTTATGACTTCTCACTGCATCGCAGTGCTGAGTACTTCACAGAAATATATATATATATTTTTTTAATTTTCTTCTGAAATCTGGAAAGTTGTTTTGAAGTCTGAAATCCGACTGAAGTTACTTAATGATTTCCCAAATCCTCTGCTCACTCAGTCTGTATAAGATCTTGTACTAATTAAATGTTACACATCACATGTTAACACAAATTGTTTTGGCAGTTGCTATAATAAACAATAAACTGTGTAGTAGTTGTATTAAGCTACAGTCAAAAATAGCAGATATTAAAGACCAAAGACAGCAAGTACATCAAAATTCAGGTCATCTTAGTATCACATTTTGCTGTTGATGAATTTCTCTTTCCCTCATCCTCTCTCTCTCTCTCTCTCTCTCTCTCTCTCTCTCTCTCTCTCTCTCTCTCTCTCTCGCTCGCTCGCTCTCTCTCTTTGCATGTGGGCTTTTGAAACAGAGCGAGAGAGTGTGTGTGAAAGAAAGAGAGGGAGAGAGAGAGAGAGAGAGAGAGAGAGAGAATCCATGCAGTAGATTAAAGCATTAAACACCCATGCAAAGACTTCATTACTTAAAATCTCATCTTAATTTACTTCCAAACATAATTAGACTCCCAGTTGTTACTAAAATAGCACTGGAATGAAATGAATGTAGGTGGAGGTAGAGGGTAATATTGATGGACCTGTTAAAAGACAGATGTTGCTGAAATTCCCTCCTCTATAGATAGTAGCGGTAAGTGATGAGGTCTCATTTGGAGATCATTAAAATCCAATAGATGTGCAACAACTAGTTAATTCTCTGATTTATGCGCCGGCTTCATTATGTTGCCACATCAGCTCTTAATGTAATTTTTATTCTGGTGCTATGCTACCTGGGGGCCCAAAGCAGCGGGCTTTAGCACTGGATTCAGTACAGAAGCAGGACCTTACCTACAGTAAGGCAGCTTACACATCAAGTAAGCTGTCGGTGTGAAAGGCAGAGTAAAACACACCGGCCGAAACTAAGTAAAACTAAATGTTCTGTAAGTATACGTTTTCCTGGGATAACATTAACTTTGATGGTGTATTGTCACAGCAGTATGACGGGAATGTTTGGACAGTGAAAGTTCTATAGAATTCTAAGCGCCGTACAATAACATTTGTAATTTTAGAATCTTGCACTTGTTATAGAACACATTATTTTCGTAGAATGTTCAAAAGCACTCTTGAAAAAAAGCTTGAAGAAATGCTACTTTGACATCAGGAACAGTAGCCAGCGACAACTTGTATAGCCGCTTCAAATTGTTGTTCCCTCAAATCATTTGAAATACAGCCATTAATGTCTCAAAAGACCTCACAAAAGTGAGTACACCCGATATAAAATCCATGGCTGGATCGGCCACAGTTTTTATCCAACGCCAGCCCTGTTTAAATCCCAAAGACAGAATCATGCTTCAGTAGTCAAAGTACATGTTGACGTGCATGTTTCTTTTGGTGAAATTCAACTCTCCAATGTTGACGGCATTCAGACAACCCCAAACCATGTCTGTCCCACTGACATGCTTGATTTTACGGATAGCACGTACACATCTTTCTACAAATCACTTTCACTCTCTCACACACACACACACACTAACCTCAGTGTCTCCTCTTCTGGTATAGGACTCTGTGAGCACAGCCCGCTTGGTTTATTCTCCCTTTAATCTGGAAAATGAACACAAACCACACATGCACTCACACACACGCACGCACACACACACACACACACACATGCACACACACACACACACACACACACACACACACACACACACACACACACACACACACACACACACACACACACACACACACACACACACACACACACACACACACACACACACACACACACAACTTACCACTGAGCTGAGCTAGTGCAGTGAAATTAGTGTCAATGATTATGCCGGCGCAGGTTCGCTTGGTTCGCCTCTCTCCATCAATTTCCTCTGTGCCTATATGAAATCGGATGGTGTGTGCGTGTGTGCGTGTGTGTGTGTGTGTGTGTGAGTGCATGTGTGTGTGTGAGTGGGTATGTGAGTGTTTGTGTGGTGTGTGTGTGTGTGTGTGTGAGTGCATGTGTGTGTGTGAGTGGGTATGTGAGTGTTTTTGTGTGTGTGTGTGTGTGTGTGTGTGTGTGTGTGTGTGTGTGTGTGTGTGTGTGTGTGTGTGTGTGTGTGTGTGTGTGTGTGAGTGAGTGCATGTGTGTGTGTGTGTGTGTGTGAGTGTGTGTGTGTGTGTGTGTGTGTACCTTCGTTTGTGTGTGCGCGCGTGTGAAATCAGATGAGAAGCAGTAGGTGTGAATGGTTAGCACTTATTAATTTCTTCTCCAAGGTCACGTAGCAGCGTGGATGCAATGCGGCGCCATTGTACATTATTAGAATTGCATTGTGAATTATTGCCACAAATACCTCATACATAATACATGGCGTTGGCTTAAACACACGCAGGGGAGGCTATTCTCCGCTTCTCCTGTTTCCCCTCTTTTCTTCAAGCAATCAAGCAACACAGATGCATTATTGCACTGTCTCTCTGTCTGTGTGTGTGTGCGTGTGTAGGTGCACACGTGCGTGTGTTGTTGTGAATGAGAGGGAGAATGTGAGAAAGTGTGTGTGTGTGCGTGGGCGTGTGTGTGCGTGTGCGTGTGTGTATGTGTGCGTGTGTCTGTGTGTGCGTTCTCCTGGTGGGGCCCTGCACTATATAGTAGGTTTCAGCTGGAGATGTCCTTCAGCAGAGTGCCGTGGATCTCTTTTTTCTTCTCTTTGCTCTCCATCCCTCCATCTCTCCAGCCCTCCATGTTACTCTAGGGAGACCACTCCTCCCATCCCATCCCATCCCATCCTATCCTCTTTTGCCTGCATGGTCAAAACCCAGAAACATTTATTCTATTACGGCCACTGGAGAAATACACACACACACGCGCACGCATGCACGCACGCACGCACACACGCACACACACACACATACACTGGTGCGAAAGTGTTCCTCCGCCCCAAAGTGTGTCAGGTATCTCAGGTGGGCACTAAGTGGAGTCCATCACTCTTCCTAATTAGAGCGCCTCGTCTGGGCAGCAACTTAAATCACCTCTGTGCTGCCCTGCCTGCCTGCCTCTGCACACACACATATGTACGCACGCGCACGCACACACACACACACACATTCAAAGAAGTGCATGCACACACACACTGACACACACATGCACACACACACACACACACACACACGGCTCTGTCGGCTGTGTCCGGGGATCATGTGGAGAGGGGTCTAATTAAGCCCATTGGAATATTAGTGCTTCTCCTCTCCAGTCGTCCTCATTAACACACCAGACAAATGAGTATTTAACTTGGACAACATGGCGCAAGCTACTACTGCTTTCTGCAACACTCACTCACACACACACACACACACACACACATGCTGCCCCTCTCTCAGCCGACATGCCCCGACTCCTACATGTCTCTCACAGCCATTAAAACACACACACAACACACACACAAACGCACACCTGTCATCATTAACAGAATAGAAAAGATGAATGAGTATTTATCTGATGGAGAAAACGTGGTCCCAGTCCCATTCCAAATGCAGCGTGACTAGGAGCCGTCTCCTGCACCGCTACCGCTCGACTGTCGATTATCGACACGCGACTTGTTGGTCAAGTTAAGCGTAGGCCTACTTCATTAACAAAAATCTATGTAACAGAGTTAGCACAGAAGTTTGGTGTGGAAGAACGGATCTGTTTCCATGCATTTTCACCTCCGCCCGCCGGTAAAACCCACTTCTGTCCCGCCCCCGATCCCCCGTTCTGGTGCGATGTTGGCCTTAGTTGTCCATTACAAACTATATTTGACTTAACGTAAGGCCGACAGATAACTGATCTTTTAAAGTAGGCAAGAAATCTTTTCAGCAACATCATATTTGGATACTATGATATTGATTTTTGCCTTCGATTTTAATTTCAATGTCACGTGGCCCTGCAGCTTTACCACCACTGGCATTTCTTAGTAGCCACTGATTGTTTCTAGTCATAGTCATCACTAGTTATTGGTCTAATTGCCTTTTGCTCTGCCTATGTGATGTCTGAGTGCGTGCATAGTTTGAATCTTGCAACATACATTTTTAGACCCACACATTTTTATTTGGAGGAGGAGAAGTTAATTTTGAAAGAGTTAATTTCAGTTTTATAATCTTCCTTCAGACAACATTTCAGTTCAGTGGTTTTTCTGTTTTCAAGCAGGCGTCAAATGCCATTTCTGTTCATCTTTGGAATTGAAGATAAAAAATCGCCACCTTTTTCCCCATTCCTGTTTCACGTCTTTATGTTTCATTCCCATATTTTATATTTAAATCAAAGTAATTCAGAGTCAAACTAAAGAGCATTCGCAAAGAGTTGATCTGGTGGCTGCCATGTCCCCGAAAGGAGCGTCGGGGATGTTATGGTTTTGCGTGCGCCGCCGTGTCCTCTGTGTTAGGTCTTTCGTGTTAACGCGATAACTTTTGAACGGATGGTTGGATTTGTCCCAGATTTGTTGTGTGAATGCTCTAGGGTAGGTTCATGAACTGATCCGAGTTTGGAGGTCAACACTTTCAAAATAGCTGACTTCAAGATGGCTGAGTTTTTATCTGGCCCATAACTACTGACTGGGTGGATGGATTTCTCAGATGGATTACCCATAGGTTATCTCTGTCCACGTCATTCTCATGCACCAAACCCCAGCTGGTATCACACTTTCCCGTGCTAATATAGACTCAGCCAGGTCGCAATTGCGCACAATTATTACTATTATTCAATGATTAGACTATAGCATTGCTATTTATTTAGACCTGCAGTCGGCACAAACAGTGTCGAGTTGCGTGAACTGCGCCTCCGATTTGCACCGAGTAGAATGGACACGGGACCTCTGTGTCTCAGGCGCATAATCATCTCACTCCACGTCCCCCGCTGTTGGTAGGAATATGAACACTTCTTTTGTCTTCAGCGTTGCTTCATCCCCTTGCCGTTGCAATGCACGTCGCCAGCATAGCGACAAAGCAGCATGAAATATTTACCTCGCGTCTCGATCGGAAAAACCTTCCCTTCCTCAATATATAAGTCTCCTACAGAAACAAACACTTCTATTGTGTACTTACACGTGAATGAATGAAGAGTTTTCTTGTTACAATCCCCATGATCGACGAATAGGCTATTGATAGTCACCCTCAGGCACCAGTAACATGGGAAGTATCGCGGCAGAAAAAACACTCCTGTTTGTATATTACCTCATTTAGGGGCGAAATATATTATGAATACATATGTACAATCATGACAAGTTACCATTTGAATGCATTTGGTCGTTTATTCAGTAGAATTATCCACGTAATGTCACCACAAGGCTGTTTCTGTGTTTTGCGTTCCGTGTTACTTCCTCAATGTCCGCGTTTTGTAGTTTTGTAGTTTTCATAAACAAAATACCATATAAGGCATCCCAATGTGTTTAGAACTGAAGTACAACATATCTGCCACCTAATGGGGTGGAAGTTGAACTACGTTTGATATCCAATTTGAAAAAAACGGCCGTTTTATTCAATACGGCATCTTGTTGACAAAAGTCGCCTGTGGCGCCCAGAGGGTTAATACCATGTAATACATGGTAATACATTAAAACAGTGTTATCATTTGGCCCATATTTTTTTGCTTCGTTTTCACAATAGTCGTTTGGTTTTAAGCCTATGCACGTCATTGATCTTTGTATAGATATTAAATACATTTATTTTATATTTTTTTATTTAACATACAACGTTATAAGAAGGTGGACGGGAGTGGTAGGAATGATTGGGGACTGGAAGCATCGCATTTCAAGAATATACCTTTAGCAGTCAAAGGCAACTGCATAGGCCTAGTTTTATTCACCGGTGAGGATGATATGATATACAGAATTCAGGGTAGTAGGCAGTGAAAGACCCGCTCGCGTGAAAAGATACGCACGTCTATTTATCCACCTCGCTTTCTCGCTGACACCCACCACCTCTCCATTCCCCTCCCTTCTGCCGTTGCTCGATCAAATTCGTCAGGCGTCCTGTCCTAGATTCCTCTCCAGTTCAACTTATTCCATTGCTCTCTGACCCTCATCGGCTGGGGTGTGTCCGCTCAGACCTCGCATATACTGTATCTCCGGGCAGATCTCAGGTATCTCAGGTCTCAGTGGTGCACCATATTGATGAGCACCTTAATGTGGAGCCATGGGAACATACTCGCGGGCGCGCGCGCGCGCACACACACACACACACACACACACACACACACACACACACACACACACACACACACACACACACACACACACGCACACACACACACACAGAGTGGAACACCTGGATGCATCTGATTGTGTTTGACAGATGGCATCTGGGCACCCTGGTCCACCCTACTCGTCCTGGCTACTGCACACGCCTGGCTGTCCGCCTCTCTAATTAAGCCTCCATCAGTGTCAGGGGGTGCTGCCATTCGAGATCTATGCAGAGGCTCTGTGACTCTCAGAGGTAGAGAGAGAGAGAGAGAGAGAGAGAGAGAGAGAGAGAGAGAGAGAGAGAGGGAGAGAGAGAGAGAGAGAGAGAGAGAGAGAGAGAGAGAGAGAGAGAGAGAGAGAGAGAGAGAGAGAGAGAGAGAGAGAGAGAGAGATCCATCTCGGAAATGTTAAGCTTAGTTGGATGCATATAGAAATGTTCATTTGAGGCATGTGTAAATTTTAGTTGGATGTATATACAGCCTTATCCATATCTTTTATCTTTCTTTGCTGTGATTCCAATGATTTGTATTGCTGTGGCAATATAAGTGTAGTCGTATTCATCATGCCAATAAAGCTCATTGAATTGACTTGCATTTAGAGAGAGAGAGAGAGAGAATGGGAGAGAAAGAGAGAAACATGAAAAGAGCAAAAACGTCTTTTTTACTTTCATACATATGTATTGTGTTTTGAGAAATAGAAAAAAAAACTG
>NC_085878.1:38561214-38571214 GCF_034702125.1 Engraulis encrasicolus
GGTTGGCAAAACGTGACTCAAATATTTAAGATGCAAGTAGTTCCCTCAGCAACACAGGCCTCAGATGAACCCATTTAAAGCGATGGTTCGGAGTAGAATCACCCTAATGCCATTTGAACCGTGACACCCATCCACCTTTACACCCGAAGTGTTTTCTGCCGCAGACTTACATCAACAGAGTTGCCGTGTTATTCGATGTTTATTCCGGTTAGCTTGACTCAAGCGCATATGGATACTGGGCACCGTCTCCAAACTTTCCCCACAAAAATAACATGTCATTACACCAAACTTCTGCAGTAGCACAAATATGGTCTGTACTCACGAAACGAAGCATTTGGAAGTTTGGAAATAGTCCAGGAGTTTAGTATTATCAACACAAGCTGAATAGCTTCTCTGCTGCTAAAGCTGTGCCAACGTTACTTCCGTCATATGAGACAAGCCCGTAAAAGTCTTCAACAAACTTCCAGACGAGAGTGTTAAAAAAGTTTTCACTGAATTGTGATTAAGGCTTATATTTTCAAGGCAATACTTAAAAGATATTTCAAATCTTACCTACTATCAATTAGACAAGGATTTTCGTTATCAATACTGATGCTGAATTCACTTTTCATTGTGCATATTATGAGCTTCGTTGAGGACTCTTACATGCTTGTCTTAGATGACGGAAGTAACGTTGGCGCAGCTTTAGCAGCAGAGAAGCTATTCGGCTTGTGTTGATAATAATAAACTCCTGGACTATTTCCAAACTTCCAAATGCTTCGTTTCGTGAGTACAGACCATATTTGTGCTACTGCAGAAGTTTGGTGTCATGACATGTTATTTTTGTGGGGAAAGTTTGGAGACGGTGCCCAGTATCCATATGCGCTTGAGTCAAGCTAACCGGAATAAACATCGAATAACACGGCAACTCTGTTGATGTAAGCCTGCGGCAGAAAACACTTCGGGTGTAAAGGTGGATGGGTGTCACGGTTCAAATGGCATTAGGGTGATTCTACTCCGAACCATCGCTTTAACTTCCTAAGACGTGTTAAGTCCAAAAGTTCAACTCCTCCTGCTGCACAGTGCAGTTCACAATTTACACAGTTTCACAAGCTAGTTTTATTAACAACTTCAGCATCAGCAGACAGGTCCATAAATTCAGGCCTTGGGTAAGCAATTCGTTGAACAATATGGGTCTAAAGACACCAAATAAAAGGGCACAGAGGGCTCAGGAGACTGTGCAAACAATGCTACTCAGGTGCTCAACTGTTCCAGGTGAAGTGGAAGTCCAAAAAAGGGAGGAAAGAGCAGAGGCCTTCGGACATTTGAGAACAAAATATTTTAAAGCAAAAATATACTTATACTAATATACTTTACAGCCATACATACATGATTCAATGAATCACAAGACCAGACTACATACTGTAGTGTAGTATAGCTTTATAATTTCATTATGCATTACCACCAGGCCACATAGTGTATTAAAGGCACATTACTAAAGCCAGACATAAAGGATTACTGCTGTTAAATGACTTCATCCCATTAGCTACACTTAGATGGCTACAGCAATAGTGCTCACAAGTATCGGCCCCTTGGTTGGACTGTGTGTGTGTGTGTGTGTGTGTGTGTGTGTGTGTGTGTGTGTGTGTGTGTGTGTGTGTGTGTGTGTGTGTGTGTGTGTGTGTGTGTGTGTGTGTGTGTGTGTGTGTGTGTGTGTGTGTGTGTGCGTGTGTGTGTGCACGTCTGTGTGCGTGCGTGTATGCATGCGTGTGTGTGTTATAGCTTTAAACCGCATCATATACTGTATGTTCTTTGAATCTCCCTCAGAGAAACATACTGACTCTATGTCAGTAGAGATAGAGAATTAGACTAGAGGTTAGGGACAGGGCAATTCTGAAACGGCCTAAAACTGTGTGAATATGAAATGCTACTTTAATAAGGATTAAAAATCTGCTTAAATCATTTCAGGCAATAACTACACTTTAAAATTAGTGAAGTTTGAGTTAATTAGTTCTATTTAGCAGGACATTTCAACTATCTTCCTTGTATAGTGTGTCGATGGAAAATTCCACATTATGAAACCATTTTTCACAGAGCTGAGCCCACTTATCCAGTCATGGACACTACATTGCGCAGGTCTCCTTACCAATAATGGCTGCCAGGATGGGGCACCTAAGTCAAGCCTTTCTGCTTCCGATCAATGGACCTGTACCTCGCAAAATTTTGAATGGGAGTGAATGGAGCAAGTCAAGCTAAATCCTGATTTCGTTTGGCATGTGCTCTGGATTTCACATATGATTGCAGTGAATTTTAAACATTTGGATTGGCTTCATAAGACCACTCATTTTCGGCAGGCAAGAAAGGTTATTTTAGTTTTGGTGCGAAACTGGTTAAGAGACTACAACGTGCGGCTCAGGTCTTTGATGTGAATCGAGGCTGAAGGTGCACAGCCAGCCCTACTGCTGTACCGCGGCTGCAGTGGCGGTGCATCAGGCATGCGACTTCTGTTGTGCAGTTCAAATAATTACGTATTTTTGCACGCACACAACTCAAAAATCGCGTGACAAGTGAATTCGACAATCACACCACTGGTTGTCAATAATTCTGAGTTGCAGCATATGTGTGATCAAGGGGGGAATGTGAGGTGGGTCGGAAAAATAGGTTTGATCAGTCCATTACAGCCCAGTCAAAATGTTTCACTTTCTCAGCCCCATGAGCTACCCGGAAGGGGCGGAGACTTAGGTGCCCTATTGCTGTGATAAGGGGGGCAGGGTCACCTCTAGTCTAATGTTCCACCTCTATGTTCCTTGCTGTGATAACCCATGTGACCTTGACCATGTGAATTATCATCCCTGCTGCAGAATCACTCCACACGAGATGGACTGCGTCTGTGAAGTGGCTCAACGTTGCTGTGCTGCTGCTGCTGTGTGTGTGTGTGTGTGTGTGTGTGTGTGTGTGTGTGTGTGTGTGTGTGTGTGTGTGTGTGTGTGTGTCTGTGTGTGTGTGTGTGTGTGTGTGTGTGTGTGTGTGTGTGTGTGTGTGTGTGTGTGTGTCTGTGTGTGTGTGTGTGTGTGTGTGTGTGTGTGTGTGTGTGTGTGTGTGTGTGTGTGTGTGTGTGTGTGTGTGTGGCTTCCTCACTCTGCTGGGCTGTGTCTGTGTGGCATCAGGGCTAGGTCTTTGAATAGACCCCACATACTGGGCTGATTCGGTGCAGGAGCGCACCTACATGCTGCGCTGGATCTGTATAAGAGACCCATAATGCAGTTCTCACTGTGTGTGTGTGTGTGTTTGAGGTGTGTTTGTGTAGGTGCGTGTGTGTGTGTGTGTGTGTGTGTGTGTGTGTGTGTGTGTGTGTGTGTGTGTGTGTGTGTGTGTGTGTGTGTGTGTGTTTGAGGTGTGTTTGTGTAGGTGCGTGTGTGTGTGTGTGTGTGAGTTTGTGTTTGTGTAGGTGCGTGCGTGTGTGCGCGCGCGTGTGTGTGTGTGTGTGTGTTAAAGACCCCATGAGGCATGCTGTGCTGGGCTGGTCTAGTCATGTGCCGCCCAACCCGATTGCCAGCATAGCAGGCTCCAGGGAATCGAGCCAAAGCCTCTTTGATCCCGACGGGGGTGAAGGTGGACTGGGAAACGAATATGGCACGCACGGTAAAATATCATCCAGTAACGTAACCAGCTTTAAGCTGAGCATGATGACATACCAGTACTGTACTGTACTGCTCAGGTTGATCTCTGGGTTGAAAGTGTGTGTGTGTGTGTGTGTGTGTGTGTGTGTGTGTGTGTGTGTGTGTGTGTGTGTGTGTGTGTGTGTGTGTGTGTGTGTGTGTGTGTGTGTGTGTGTGTGTGTGTGTGTGTGCACGCGCGTGTGTGTGTGTTTTGTGCAACTGCTGATAACTGTGCTTTATTTTAATCTACCCTTCATACTAAGCCTAGGACTGTCACACTAAATTGGCCATTGGAACAAACAAGGCTGTCTAATTCTGGTTAATTGTAAGTGTACTGTAAGTCATATACAGTGCTGTAAAAATTTCAATATACAGTACATGAGCTTAACTTAACCTGAATTTAACTTAACCTATACAGAATGTAAGACAAACTACAGTCTATGAAATGGTCAGCATATGATGGGATATGTAAAAAATGTATGAAATGCTCAGAATATTGAAGAATGGTGGTTATACAGTAGCCTGACAGGCTAGAACATTCATTTTGAATTTTTTCAGTTAGCACCACAGTAGGGCCACCTTTATCTTTGAAAAATGTCACATCCGCCTTTACCAGATTTTCAAAATCTGTATTACCTGCAAAACCGAGAAGTTTCCAAACAAGCAATCCACCTACGGTACGCGTTATGAGTGGTAGCATACCATAATCAATACATTAAAATCAACATATGGTGTGCCTGCAAAAAATGGGCCATAGGAAGCCGTTTCATGGATATGACCAAACCAAATATCGTATAATGTTTTTCTCCTCAATTTGTTGCTGAAGGGAGAATGACACATCATTTTAACTCAAGGACTGCCCATCACAGACTACAAACCACAACCACACTGAGAATCTTTGGGATGTTGTATGTATGGTATTGCTGCAACACTTGAATTCCCCCATACTTACTTAATCAATAAATTAAAATCAACATGTGTTTTGCCTGCAAAAAATGGGCCATAGGAAGTCGTTTCATGGATATAACCAAACCGAATATCTTGAGCAGAGCTCCAAATGACACACACTTTTTAGGGGTGAGTAGAACGTGAAGTTATAATCTGAAATCAAGGGCCCAATGTATAAAAAAGCAACCTTTTTCTCCTTTGACAAATGAGAATCAATTGATTGCAGCAGGGAGAATGAAACATCATTTTAACTCAAGAATTACCCAATCTTTGGAATGTACTGAAGAAGGCCTTGTGCATCATTCAATCTCCATCATCATCAATACAAGATCTTGGTTAAAAATGAATGCATCACTTGATGGCAATGCATTTTGTAACATGGTGGAAACTCATCTACATAAGGCACAGCAAATATGTGCCATAACCAAAGCAATAAAGGCATTCTAACAACATACTGGATTGTGCAACCTTTTTTTGGTGGTGACTCTTTTTTGGCAATGCAGTGCATAACAGAAGACACATACATGTCATTCAGGCCATAAGGCAAAAAGCGAATTTGCCTGATGGACTGTCGATTAATTTGGCCTCTCCTTACTGCAGTGGTATCAGTCCTCATGTCGCTACAGCTGACCCTTCTGAGTCAGATTTAAACATACATGTTGGCCAAAATAGCTTGTAATAGATGACTAAAAATTTTGCCAAAGGCACCATTGTCTCCCTAAAATGCCTGGCGGCCCGTAGTCAGACCGCGCCCTCCTCGTGAAGCAACACCTTCGGCGTTGCAACTAGTCAGGTGAAGAGCAATGCAAGTACTTTCTGAGTTCCAGAAAATATAGGAACTCCTTTCACTTTGTTGGGAAGCAAACAACCATACGCAAACCAAGGGAGGCAGGTCAATCATGCCGTTTTGGAAATATTAATTGTATGCTCTTGGTCACACCAAGTCTCAAAGAGATTTGAACGTCGATGATGATCAAGCTAGACGGCCCTGCCTTGGCTGAAAATGACCAGTCTGATTAGTATTTGTCCCAGCCAGGGCCGGATTAATGCACAGGCTAGAAATGGCTGCAGCCTATGGGCCCCCTCCTGCCAGAGGCCCCCTGATTGCCCAAAAGTGAAAAATTGCAGAATTGTGACAAGATGCAATATTTAAAAATTCATCCATCGTGTTGAGTACAACTGGTAGACATGTCATCCTGAATTTCTAGCACGTAGCCTAAATATGATACGGTCTAATTAACATGTTTTGCTAAATTTGCCTTCTGGGGGGCCCCACAGCAACCTGTAGCTTAGGGGCCCCCGGTCATCTTAATCCGGCCCTGGTCCCAGACCAGCCCTGGTCCTACTGCGGGGGCTACTTCAAAGGGAGGCTGCATGGTAAAAAGGGGTTGCAAGGGGCTGGAGGCTGTTATGTGGGCCACATAATAATTCGCCCCTAAGCGGACAGACACACTGTCTTTTGTGTCATACATAATCTTTTTAAAATGCTACAGGAGTCAGGCGGTGTCACCACGCAGAAGGATGCGCCACCTTGACACGATAGAAATGCCCTTCCTCCCTTTCCTTTCACAAGATAGATAGATGATGCATATCACATAGCAAGCGCATTCATGCCCAGCAGTTTTCCCACCTCTTTAGACATTTTATTGATGGTGTGGCAGGAGGGGAAAAAAATCCCACAGAGCCTTTTGAGAGTGAGAGGGCGTCCCTATCACTGTTATTCCGGGAAGAATACATGACTACAATAGCAATAGCAGATGTCTCTGCTTCAAAGACATGATATCAATACACATTTCAGCAGCTTTCAAATCCATACACCTTATCCAGACAAGCCAAATGGTATACGATTTATGCGATAAAAAAAACAAACGCAACAGAATCTATCCAGAAAATACCAACTTTGTTTATTGATCTCAAGTTGCATCAAAAGTCGAGGAAGAATGAACACCACCTTCACACTCACACACACACACACACACACACACACACACGCAGAGACTTATACCTGTGTGAACCCCCCCCCTCCTCCCCCTCAGACCCATAATGCTGAAATAATACTGCAGATTGTTTGTGCTACGTTTGTGCCGGATTGTGCTGTAAAAAGTTTGTTTGTCCTACCACGAGATCTGCACACTAATTTCTACAGGTGTACGATTGAATCAGTGATTACATACAGCATTACATCTTGGTACACCAGCTGCACACACGACAACAAGAAGATGTTACAGCACATTATTAGAACAGCAGAGAAAATCATTGATTGCCAACTACCCACACTTGAGGAGATCCACTATACACGTTGCACAAACAGAGCATTAAACATCCTTAAAGATCACACACACCCTGGTCACAGGCTCGTCACCATGCTACCGTCTGGCAGGCGCTTTAGGACTCTGCGTGCCGGCACTACGAGAATGAAGGACAGTTTCTTTTATTAATAGCACAAACGAAAATCAATCCGGCACAAATATAGCGGTCCGTGTACTTTTTCGTTCATTCATTATTCTATTTTGGAATGAAATATGAAATTCAAAAAAGGGTGCAACTTCTTGTTTTGATTAAAGCAATACAAGCAGAAATGGCTGTATTTTGTTTTCTGCATGTGTTACTTCATACCATAATAGCATTATAAAAAATGACAAAAGTTTTGATCGTTTTTCAATTTGTGATATTTGGCTATTCGTTTATTGAATTTCATTTGACTGACCCCTCCCCCTCTGTTTACCCGGAAGGAAAGTTTGCCGTCTGAAACGCATCAGAAAAGGTCTAGCTACCAAACGACACACAGAACAGTAGCTGGAGCCAGAGTAACAACAGAAAAATATTAGAATGATGAAAAACATTTTTGCGATGTACAGGCTAGTAGGCCTATGCGCAGCACGCGTGATGGTTAGGCCTGTATTGGAGCGTGCGTCCGCCTTATAAAATAGAGGTGAAGTTCCCTTTATGTTATGGACTCAACTTTATAGCCTAAATAAAGGCTAAAGTCTCTGGAATCAATAACCTATTATACCCTTTCACATGTAGTAATATGCATTAGGGAGCAAACGGTCCAAAGCAGTGTTCTCACGCAAACTGTTGCGTATTCTGGCAAGTGTAATGAGCTGAAGCGCGCGCTCTCCATACCAAGTTTTACGCATGTTGAATACACATTTCACTTTGGTGTATTTGGAACATTAGTGATATTGTTGGAAAGCAATATGTCCGGGTATACACCTAAAGGCTGGAGATGAACTGGGAAACTGATGCTGATCGTAAGAACTGTCAATGTTCTCAATGACAGTTGGTCTACCCCTTCCCATCGAAGATATCTCTCCTTGTCGCACAGCTGCACTTCTGTTGGATTAGAACGCTATAATAGGCTATATGGCCAAATACAATCAAGTCTTAAGACCAGGCCTAAGCACATGAAATGTCGTTGCGAAGGTTAAATTGGTTGATAAGTTTAAGTCAAAATATAGACAGTAAATCATTCTTCCCCCTCTGGGACGCCCTACTCAATGGCGGTGGGGCGTATGCACATGCTTGTGGCGCTTGCTTGATATGGATAGCCTACGCAACCATCTCATGACACAAATTCCTCGCACAGTCATCACAGATCGACCACATCTTTGAAGTGTAGCAACGTTCTGAATATTGCATCAACAATGCCTGCAAAGTCCGTTTGCCTCCAAAGAAACCATGTAATGAAGGCTCAACCAGCCTTCCAGGATTTACTCTCAGGTCACCCGAATTCTGAATAAACAAAAGACGCAATTCAGAAGGACGTTTTTCTTTATTGCTTTTCTCTCTTTTCTAAGATTCAACGTTTCATTTTCAGTACCTACAAAATATCAAAATATGGCGCTTGGTTCCATTTCACAAGTGATATTCAAGCGTAAATCATCATAAACAAGTCCTTATTCCTTTCTCGTGTGATATCCGAAATAGAATAATGAATGAACGAAAATATACACGGACCGTCCGTGTACCATTCGTTCTTTTGTTTTTCGATTCAGAACCAAATAACAAAAAACGAAAAAACGGCTGGTTATTTCATTATTTCGTTTTAGTGATAAACGAAAAAACTAATTTTGATCTGTATTTCCAAATTTTATTTTTAAAAGGTTGACGCGCTATTTTTAATTTTTGATATTTTCATCTCTCGGCCGTAAGTGCCCCGGAAGTTATAGCCTACAAGCGACCTCGATTAAACAGGTTAAAATCATAACTAAATCCATACTGGATGTTGTCAGAAGAGGTGTTTTGAAACATATATGTGAAATTCACAGTCTTAAACAAATCCAAACGGCAATATTTTTATGAAAATCTATCAGTTGGAAGCTTTCATGGCCTGACGCGCCTTGCCTGAATGGACGGGCGCCCTCTGTCCATGGTGCTGAAATCGCGGCACCAAAGATTCTTTTAATTCTAACGTCTCTGGCGACACTACTCTTATGTGTGAAGCAAGTTACAGTTTCATGAGTGAATACATACAGACAGTCTACAAAAGACCAAACAATACAACCAATCAATACTATTGTACACTTTGCCGACATAAGGCTCTCACATGGACGTCACAAAACAATAATCCACACGATGGGACTATTTTGATTATATTCCTTCCAAAAAATTTCAAAATGACACAAAAATCAGTAATTTGCATTGTCCGTAATTATACCAAACTAAAACAAAAGTATACACGTAGAAGATAGTCCACGTTACAAAACTTCAACAAAAATGCGAGCCATATCACAAATGTAGGCCATCCAAAATGCTGGTTTACAGTACAATAAATTGAGGCAATTACCACTAAATCAATAGCATCAGTTTTACACTGGAAAATGAAATATGAGCTAAAACTTCACCCCCTATCATCAGTACAGAATGTTACATTTCTGAGTAGCTCTAGGTGCGATCATTCTCTCTGGCATTTGCAGCTGGTGCAGCCCTTGTATTGCACTGCGAGCTGTCCACGTGTGTGGTGCTAGGTGTGCACTGGCAGCTCTCATCGTTGAGTTTGGGAGATGTCTTTAGCGGGAGTATTTGAATGTGTAAAAACACGTTGAACACAGTGGCAATGGCCATTTTCAGTAAGCCTGGGGAAGTATAGCCTTGCGCCCTACTATTTGTAAGCCTATGCGTCTTGTTTCACCATCGTACTTGCATCAGCACATTACACTTGCCAAAATAACATTGCCGTTGTTTTGAAATGAAGTACAAAATACATTTTGGAAATTCAGATCGAAATTTGTTTTTTCGTTTGTCACTAAAACGAAATAATGAAATAACCAGCCGTTTTTTCGTTTTTTTGTTATTTGGTTCTGAATCGAAAAACAAAAGAACGAATGGTACACGGACCCACAAACAATCTGCAGTGTTATTTCAGCATTTTGGGTTGGACAGGGGGCCAGCTTCACGCAGGTGAGACTTGT
>NC_085878.1:38576214-38578714 GCF_034702125.1 Engraulis encrasicolus
CACACACACACACACACACACACACACACACACACACACACACACGCACACACACACACAGACACAGACACAGACACACATACCCATTCCGCTTTCTTTCAGTGAATCAGATTGGGCAGACTGACATAGCAATATTGCAGAGAGCAGAAACAACCCTTCTTCTTTTCCTCCCTCCATGTAAGTGATGGCTTGTCTAACCTTACGGTGTGAAGAACAGGAGAACAAAGAGATTCATCAGCCAGTACACGACATGCAGTTCAGCAGAGATTCTCCAGGCCAATTCTGCACGAAGATAGATAGATAGATAGATAGATAGATAGATAGATAGATAGATAGATAGATAGATAGATAGATAGATAGATAGATAGATAGATAGAACGAAAGACAAAACGAAAGACAAAACGAAAGAAAGAGAGAAGAAAAGAAAGGAAGAAAAATAGGTAGGCCTATATAGGTACAAATGAGGAATGATGTAAGATTGTTTTGGCTTATCACATCCATACAGCAGCAGCAGGACTGGACTGGCCATCTGGCATAGCAGGCATTTCCCGGTGGGCCCTGCACCCTTAATTGTGGGCCCCTATTTTCAGAAAAAAAATTAAAATAAGGGCTCACGAGGGTGCAGGGCCAATCAGTGAGTCAGTTACCGCAGAAATACACCTACCGCGACAAGAGCGAGGCGAGCGACGGAAGTAATTGACTTTGTATTGGGTTGCGCGACAAAAGCGATTCTGGAGACAAGAGCGATTTGTGCGACGAGCGCGACAGTTTGAAGTTGAAATCCTTTCTACTTCCTATGACGCAGTTAGTTCGGCGACAAGTCGCGACAGCCAATGACTGTATAGAGGTCAGTGACCGCAGCCAATGGGAATGCTTGAATGCTTTGCCTTCTGCCTGTACAGACATACTCTAGTCTCCTCAAACGCTCGTATCGCTTGCTGCTGCACTCTGTCGCTTGAATCGCATCGCGCCTGGTCTATTTGTGCGGTTATGCGCCGCTAATTATGAGGGACCCGCCCCTTTTAGCCAAAAGTTCCCGGGCCCTATTTCTCCCCCAGCCTAGCCCTGAGCACCAGCCAGCAAGTGGTCTGGTTGTCAGTTCAGTTCAGTTCAGACCATGCATTGCATTGCATGCTTGTTTACATGTGAGGAATAGTCTCATGTTCGCCCTCATAGACATATTGCTGGCCTAATAGGATCACTTATGCCCTAATGTACTTATTTGTTGCTTAATAGACTAGGTCCACTCCTGCTGTTGGTGTAATATAGGGTACTTCTTTTGTGGTCTAATAGACAGGGTCCTAGTCTAATACACTTATCTGTGATTTAAGTGGATTACCCATTCGTACAGTCTCTCATCAATTCCTAAGTAGGTTACGCTCGGCAATGCGCGTCATATCAGATGAATGACTGACACGGTGACGCGAAAAGCAGGAAAATGATATGACATCAATATTAATAACCTGATTTATGTGCACACGTCGGATGGTTCCTGAAGATGGATTTGTGTCTTTTTATTATTGCCTGTTGCACAGACCAGACGTGGGCCCTCTTCTTCATTCTGCCATACTGAAGAAGACAGCACACAACGAAATGTGTTTGTGCAGCTGCAGGCAATAAAAAGACACATGTAATGCAAGGTGTGCCACTTTTCTGATAGGCCTATATTAAAGTCTGTCACAACATTTAACCCATTGTGTCCTGGAGACACGCATACGCTGCATTCAGGTTCTTAAAGGGACACTGTGTAGGAAACGGTCAAAAAAGGTACTGCAACTATGCTGCTCATTGAAACTGGGCTGCCTATTGCCAAATTTGATCTTTACATGAAAGTTTACTAAGTAATAAACAAACATTTTATAGTATTTTAAATGCAACTTATTTTATGTTTGTGTGCTTCAGAGGCTGAAATATTTAGGATTTAATAGGCAGAGGGCACCCTTTCCCAAAAAGGGCTTAGGACAAAATGGGTTAAAAAAACACTGAATGAAGCCTGCTGCCGGCACCAGCTGTTCAACCCAATTGGGGGCCCTAGGCCTAGACATGGGGCCCTTTTGAATTATTTGCGCGGGTATTTATCATGGCCGGATTGACTGTTGGGGGGGCCCTAAAATGGGCAAATCTGGTGGGGCCCTAAGCAACTGCCTAAACATGGGGGCTTTTCAAATTAATTCCACGGGTATTTACTATGGTAGGATTGACTGATGGGGGCCCCCTACAATGGGCAAATCTGGTGGGTGGGGCCCTAGGCAACTGCCTAAACATGGGGACCTTTCGAATGACTCCCACGGATATTTATTTACTACGGCAGGATTGACTGATGGGGGCCCCCTACAATGGGGCAAATTTGGTGGGGCCTTAGGCAACCGCCTAGTCTGCTTTTTGGTAAAACCGTCTCTGGCTGCCGGCTCCAATTGATGTTGTTGGAGATGGATTTGTCTCGTACCCGGCCAAGTCTTTATGGAGTGATTGGTGAACCGCAGACACAGCAGCCCTACTT
>NC_085878.1:38581214-38591214 GCF_034702125.1 Engraulis encrasicolus
AGGCATGGCTGCTGTGTCTGCTATGGAGGGAGGGAGGGAGGTGAAAGTGAAAAGGCATGGCTGCGGCTGCTGTGTCTGCTATGGAGGGAGGTGAAAGTGAAAAGGCATGGCTGCATCTGCTAGAGATAGAGGGAGGTGAAAGTGAAAAGCCATGGCTGCTGCAGCTGCTATGGAGGGAGGGAGGTGAAAGTGAAAAGGCATGGCTGCAGCTGCTATGGAGGGAGGGAGGTGAAAGTGAAAAGGCATGGCTGCGTCTGCTAGAGAGGGAGGTGAAAGTGAAAAGGCATGGCTGCGTCTGTTATGATGGGAGGTGAAAGTGAAAAGGCATGGCTGCTGCGTATGCTGTTATGTGTGTGGGCATGTTGATGGGTTTGTTTGGGGGCCAGCTGTGTGTTTGTGGGGTGAGTTCTGAAATCCATTAGAACTCCGCCAGGGGGGTCAGAGTTCCAACCCCCCCCACCCAGAGAGACAGGCACCAGCACCAGGCAGGACCACTGCAACCCCATTTCTACCCCTGCATGTGTGTGTGTGTGTGTGTGTGTGTGTGTGTGTGTGTGTGTGTGTGTGTGTGTGTGTGTGTGTGTGTGTGTGTGTGTGTGTGTGTGTTTGTATTTGTATTTGTGTTTGTGTATTTGTGTGAGTGTGTGTGTGTCAGCTGCTAGCAGGTCCACCTCAACCTCATTTTCTCCCCCTGTGAGCGTAGCAGAGGCAATCACACCCCACGGGCATCAGACATCAGGAACACACACACACACACACACACACACACACACACACACACTGAACTGCTCCCTTCCCCCTGACTGGCTGGCTGCAGGTGTGTGTGTGTGTGTGTGTGTGTGTGTGTGTGTGTGTGTGTGTGTGTGTGTGTGTGTGTGTGTGTGTGTGTGTGTGTGTGTGTGTGTGTGTGTGCGTGTGTGCGCGCCTGCGCGAATGTGTTGTTTCCCTTCTGTTGAGGTGTTTGGTGGTGGTATTCTGGGTCCTGGAACATTGTAATTCCTCTACTTTTCCCCCTTTCACTCTGTATGGATATGATGGATAGCGTGTATACTGCATGTTTCTGTGTGTGCATTTCATTGAAAATCTGTGCTAGCCGGCCCACATGAAGGTACTGTAAATGTTGTGCGTCCGCTGACTGGCGAGACGCCAAGTCAGCATGGTATACCGTAATGTTGCCACCTGTCCTGGTTACCAATGATTGTTTTTTCTAATGGTTCATCCAGAGAAAAAAAAATACAGTTTTCCTGGACACGTAATGAAGGGCGTCATTGCTTACAAGCAAAATGATCAGATATCATTATAATGTGTAGGATTCTTGTCAGGCAGATGTGCTAAGCATAGCCACCGTGTGGTACAACCCACTGCTGCTGGGTATTTTGGTAACAATTTATTTTAGGCCTACATCTATTAGCACTACAGTATTAATGCCTGTGTAAATGACTTGTAAGTCATGCACTAAACAAAATCAGACAGTTGTTAGACATTTATTCGGAAATGTTCATACACAATAAGGGATTTATTACCAGTATAACCTTAGTAAAGACCTAGTAGACCTAGATTTCTATTTATGAGTAAGTAGTAAGGGCCAGAATACAATGTGTATAAGCTCCTGGTACACTGTGTGAACAAACCCTGAACAGTGTGAAAACAGATGTGGAATAAGGGTCCCTATTCTAAAGTGATGCATTGCTCAGCCCAGATGGCTTAGGGCCCCCGTACTACCTAGGGCCCCACTCTACCCAGCTCCCCCTCCCCCCCGGGAAGCAAAGTGTAAGAACTTATTCAATTCTGCACCAGTCTAATGAGATATGTAGATTTCACTTATTCCACATTCTACATAAATGCATAATAGGAAGCATTATATAGCAAGGATTGGACATAAACTTCTCAATGACGGTGGGGTGGTGAGATGTAATTTCATACACCAATTAGTTTTAATTGTAAAAACCCTACAATAAATGCAGAATATAATGATGAGTAATAGTTTGGAAGCGAAACTAAGCTATTCCTTTGTGATAAATAAGTTAATGTTTGAGAAACTTAGCTCCAAGAAGTGCAGTGCATGATGGGTACGCCCTTCGTCAGAAATGCAATGCATAGCCAATGCTGATAATATTTCTGTTGTTACGTACATGGCGAATTGTTTGGATAGCATCTAAATTGCACGAGTGAGGGGAGGAGCTAAGGACGTAGGTAGGCGCAGAGCTGGGTAGGTTTATCAGGGCTCCACCCTACTGGTGACGCAACGCTTCCGGCTCAGTTACACACAGTAGGCCAGGAGCTTGCTCAATCCCGCTACGGCGAGAACTCCACCCACTTTGTCTGGAACCAATCAACTGAGCATTTCCAACTGGGTAGAGGCAAGTTCAAGGCAGTGACGTGGTTTAAGCAGAGACGTTCTATTGGGCTAAGAAATGTTTGGTTTAAGCTTTGGCACATCCCTCAACCAGTAGCAAGCCGAGGGAGGCGGGTTAACCAGACCATGGAAACAAAGTTCTTCCTGTGCTAATCGTTATAGTCCTGGTCAGACCAGAATCGCGGTAGTGATCTGAAGTCTATGAAAATCAGGCAAGGGTAGACTGCGTACCCATCATGCACTGCACTTCTTGAAGCTAATGTTCTCAAACATTAACTTAATTATCACAAAAGAATAGTTTAGTTTCACTTCAAAACCATTATTCTGATGTTCTGCATTTATTTTGGGTTTTTTTACAATTAAAACTACTCAGTGGTACATGAAAAAAAATGCATCTCACCAACCCACCGCCATTGACAAGTGTACGTTCAATCCTTGCTATATAAAGGCTCCTGTTACCTTCCTTGCAATCATATGAACGAGAGAATACTAAAGGTCTCAGCTGAATAGTTATTCATTATTTAACATACACTCTAAGAAAATTTCCCTGCAAAATAACGGCAGTTACTGGCAATTATATTTACCTGTAATTCTACTGTTATTTCACACCAAAAATCAAATACAGCTCATTGCTGTTTAATGTATCACAGTATATAAATTTTTTTCAGCAGCAATTGAACTGTTAAATAACAGTACTCTACAGAAAAATAACAGTACATTTCAGTTAAAAAGTTGAATTGCACTGTGTGATGACAGGCAAATACTGGGTCATAGTTGTATTCATGAATATGGCCATGGCAACTTCCCACCCCACCCATCATTCTCCATAACTGTGGTACCCTGGCCATGTTACCACCCCACCCTCCCATCGTTCACCATGACTGGTGTGCCTTGAGCATGATACTATGGCGCAATGCTGTATTGAGAAAATGGTTTGCGGTGGTCCTTTGAAAGTGTGGGCATGAATAAAATTTCAGAGTATGCAGTGCTATGTTACAATGATAGTGTGCAAGGTGGGCTTTTTACTGTATCTCTTGATGAGCCAATGATGAATATAGCATTGGTCAGTCTTTAAAAAAATATTTTGCACCAAGTAGCACAGCAAACAAGCAGCACTACAAGCTAGCTCTCAAAGCAATGCCTAATTTGCAGCAGGCACATTATATGCAACAATGCCACAAATGATGCCACATACAGCAAGCTTTCACAAAGAGGAAAATGTGTAAGCATGTAAGCAAGCTTGTAGGCAAGCTTGTAGGCAAACAAGTGCTATGCTGTGCCATGCAGGCCAGCCAGCAGGCAGGCAAGCAACTGAAGTGTTGATAGTCCAGATTTATATACAGGTGCAAGAGTACCATGTGACCAGAGTCATCAGGCCCTTGGCAGGTGACGCCCGTAATTGAATAATGGCATAACAGCCCTACTCAGGTGAGGCCAGGCACTGATTAGCAGATTGGTTTAGATGGGGCTGCTTGTTGCAAGAGTGTTACAAGTTCTTAAAATGTTTCAGCCATTCACACTTTCATCACTATCAAAATGCATGTGCTACTCACACTTTGCTGCATCAAGCACTTTTTAAGTATTGTAGTTTCCTTAGAAATTGTTATAGTATCAGATAATCTTTAACCAGTCAGAATGACTTCAGTTCTTCAGGTGGTATTGAAGTTTGATGGTGATCATGGACAAGTGGAGGATGAATGGGTTTCAATGGTGCTGCCTAAAATAACTTGTTATTTTCTAGAGATGCACCGGTTCCGGTTCCGGATCCGTCAGGATAATAGAGTTTTTCACAGGGTCCGGGTCCGGCAGGATCTTAAGCAGTGGATCCGGTATCCAGCATGTTACCTAAAAATCAGGGTCTGGTGCATGTCTAGCCTAGGCTTTTCAGTCTTTCACAACCCCAATCACTGCATGGAGTGAAATGCCTTTGGAAGCGGCTATTGCAGGCAGTGTGGCAATAAGCCAATGAGTCTAAAAAATAGTTTGCGCCAACGTCATAAAAAGGGCCCACGTGTGCGAGTAGACTATATGTTTCAACCCTTTTGTAGGATCCGGTATCCGGTTCCGGATCCGGCAGGATCTTATTCAGTGGATCTGGTATCCGGCAGGATCCTAAAAATCAGGATCCGGTGCATCTCTAGTTTTTTCCACAACGGCGAATACTGCTATTGTGCAGTACTTACTGTTTATGCTCAATATGTGACTCAAAGTAATATTTTCACAGTAGTTGTCTGTTTTTTCGAAAAACAGTAGAATGCTGTTGCAGAATTGCCGTAAATAAACAGCTATTTGTTACAGTGTACCCTTACACTTTGCTGATCAGGGGGGCTAGGTAGTGCGGGCCTGGGTGGTGTGGGGGCCCTAGGTAACGAGGGGGACTTTGGTAGTGCGGGGGCCCTAAGCCATCTGGGCTGAGCAATGCATCACTTTAGAATAGGGACCCTTATTCCGCATCTGTTTTCACACTGTTCAGGGTTTGTTCACACAGTGTGTCAGGAGCTTATACACATTGTATTCTGCCACTTACTACTTACTAATAAATAGAAATATAGGCTTACTGGTCCTTACTAAGTTTATATTAGTAATAAATCCCTAATTGGGCATGAACAAGACATTTGTGAATACATGCTTAACAACTGTCTTATTTTGCTTAGTACATGCCTTACAAGTTACTTACACAGGCATTAATATTGTATGTATTGGTGATAATAGATGTATCCCTAAAATAAAGTGTTACCGAAGTAACACTTTATTTTAGGGATACATCTATTAGCACTAATACATACAATATTAATGCCTGTGGAAGTAACTTGTAAGGCATGTACTAACCAAAATCAGACGGTTGTTAAGCATGTATTCACAAATGTCCTGTTCATGCCCAATTAGGGATTTATTACTAATATAATCTTAGTATGGACCAGTAAGCCTATATTTCTATATATTAGTAAGTAGTAAGTGGCAGAATGCAATGTGTATAAGCTCCCGACACACTGTGTGAACAAACCCTGAACAGTGTGAAAACATATGTGGAATAAGGGTCCCTATTCTAAAGTGATGCATTGCTCAGCCCAGATGGCTTAGGGCCCCCGCACTACCAAGGTCCCCCTCATTACCTAGGGCCCCCACACCACCCAGGACCGCACTACCTAGCCCCCCTGATCAGCAAAGTGTATGGTTATATTAAATAGTGAATTCATACTCAGCTGAGACATCTAATTTTCTATTGCTGATATTAATGTGAGAAAGGTAACAGCAGCCGTTATATAGTAAGGATTGAACATACACTTATCAAGGATTGAACGTACACTTATCAATGACGGTGGGTTGGTGAGATCTTTTTTTTCATGTACCACTGAGTTTTAATTGTAAAAACCCCAAAATAAATGCAGAACATTAGAATAATAGTTTTGAAGCGAAACTAAACTATTATTTTGTGATAATTAAGGTAATGTTTTAGAACATTAGCTTCAAGAAGTGCAGTGCATGATGGGTACGCAATCTAGGCCTACAGACAACCTACCTGGCTCTGAGCCTACCTACGTCCTTAGCTCCTCCCCTCACTCGTGCAATTTAGTTGTTATCCAAACAATTTGCTATGTACGTACCAACAGAAATATTATCATTGCTGCATTGGCCATGCATTGCATTTCTGACTAAGGGCGGAATTCTCCCAACCGCTTAAGTAAAAAAAAAACGCTTAACAGCGCCTCCGCGGTTACTCAAGTCTGTGATTAAGCGGGGTTTACGCGCGATTTTACCAGTTGCGCACTTTGGGTGGGGCCAGGCCAAAATCAGGGAGTTTCGCATGTAAATGAATCCTAAGCGTATTCTCCCGTGCACTTAAGCGCGTTTGCCTTTACGTGCATCAAAGGGCTGTAGTAGGGTCAAGCGCCACTATGAGGTAAAATGTAATATTGCATTTGATGCTCGCTTAGCTCGCATTTTGAACATGTTACACGGTAGGCCCTGCTTTGTTGATGTTCCTTACCGTCAGCGTGAGTTCAAATCGAAATTCATTCACAGTTCCACTACATAAACATCCTACATTAATTGTGACAAAATATGACCAGCTGCCCAGAGCATGTTCTCATATCGGTGAACTTACAAACAAAAGCAGGTAATTAATTAATCACTATGAGGATCATCATGTTGTCTCAACGGACGGTAACCAAAACCAAAAACACCTCGTTGCACCATGCACAAGTAGGCTAAATTGACAAGGCATGTCAGACTAAAGACTGCTGTTCCAGTCATCCTAACAGCCACCCAAAGTATGCCTATTCAAAACAACCTTCACCATTTTCGGGGTGATAATGTTGTAGCCACGACGTTAAGTAAAGGGTTTTTATTGCAACTCCTCCACTTTTGTGATTTATTGGAACTCGTGCATATGTGCATGTAACCTATTAAACTTTCTGAACTGATGCCCGACATACAAAACCGCCACATACTGAGGTAGGCTACAGGTTGTTCTATCTGTTTTTGTAAGGCAGAAAATATTTCCTGAATGTCATTACAGCTAAACGTAAAAATGTAGGCCTACATATCAGATCATGTATTTGGCTTTTCGCTTCTGGTCTCTTTTACACCCCATCAGCTGCGCGTTTAAGTCCTGGCTTGGCATTGCATGCCCATGTCCAATTAATTCCCATGTCTGCGACAGAATATAAAGTCTCCGTTTTTTCATGACGATCGATTTCCTTGTTCATTCTTCAGCATGCATGTAGCCTAAGTGTAATATGCTGACGGACAGCTGAGAGCCACATATTTCCAATTATTTGGAAATCACGTTGCTGTACAGAGAAGCGGAGAAACACTTTTATAAGTCAGCAAATAGGCCTACTATGTGTTTGTTTAACTGTGGGAATGATCAGCATTTTAAATTACTTTTTAATTTCCGGAATTGTCCAGGCAACACGCCAAACTCCATTTCTAACAAAACGTTTAATCATGTTTATTATTTCAATCAACCTGTTGCGCACCAAAACGCTCAGCTGAGTTCCCGCCAAAGGGACACATCGCGTTTCCATCTCATTATCTCACCTCCAATACTTGCCTTGTGCTTGTGAAAAGGAGCGGAGGTTAGATTTTGAAACGCTTTTGCAAGAGGACTTTTGGCACGTGGTTTTAAATTCAAAGTTAAAGTTCAGTGTTGGATCTCAATGGACTGCCGAGGTTTTCACATGGTTGATCTGAAAATCCATGCTCCATAGTTTCTTTGTAGCCACAACTGATGAGCTTGGCGGAGACTCATCCCCCCATTTAGCATATATCACGCCTATGTTGGGCTACGCGCTGTTTTTCTGAGTTAAGCGCGAGGGGTGTGGCGACGTTCCAGAGGGGAGAATACGCACAAGATAAGACCGCGTAAAATATGCGTGCGTAAAACCGACTTAAGTGGAGACGGGAGAATTCCGCCCTAAGGGCGTAGCCATCATGCACTGCACTTCTTGGAGCTGGGTTTCTCAAACATTAACTTATTTATCACAAAGAAATAGCTTAGTTTACTCATCGTTATATTCTGCATTTATTGTAGGGTTTTTACAATTAAAACTATTTGGTGTATGAAAAAACGACATCTCACCACTCCACTATCATTGAGAAGTTTACGTCCAATCCTTGCTATATAATGCTTCCTGTTACCTGTTCATATACTGATTGGAATAAGTGAGACCGACATAGTCATTAAGGCAGATATAGGATCAGATAAATTCTTACACTTTGCTTCCCAGGGCTGGGTAGAGTGGGGGCCCTAGGTAGTGCGGGGGCCCTATGTCATCTGGGCTGAGCAACGCCTCACTTTAGAAGAGGGACCCTAAAGCTAGATTTATTCTTCGGATGCATAGCCTCTGCGTCCATCCGTCCGTCTTCTGTCTGTGCGAGTCCCCACTCCCGCGCAGAGGCTCTGCGCCCGTCGTCGAGCGCCTCGAAAGCAACATTGCTTAATAATGACCGCAGTGCTTACAAGTAGTGAAGGTAATTGCGCAATTTCAAACGTGGCTCGGGACGAGACCTCGAACCTCGCAGATGCATGAAGTTAGTTCGTGGCCCCTCCCACATGACATTTTACGAGGGCAGTTGCAGAAGACTAATCTGACCTTTATTCCACATCTGTTTTCACACTGTTCAGGGTTTGTTCACACAGTGTACTAGGAGCTTATACACATTGTATTCTGGTCCTTACTGCTTACTCATAAATAGAAATCTAGGTCTACTAGGTCCTTACTAAGGTTACATTGGTAATAAATCCCTCATTGTGCATGGACAAGACATTTGCGAATAAATGTCTAACAACTGTCTGATTTTTCTTAGTACACGCCTTACAAGTTACTTACACAGGCATTAATATTGTATGTATTAGTGCGTATAGATGTATCCCTAAAATAAAGTGTTACCGAAAACCTATACCTATTCAAAAACCTTTTCTTGTTTTTAACTGTTACTCTGAATCGCCTGCCAGAGGAGAGATGCTTGATTGGTTGGTTTTCCAGTTCCTATAGTGGAATAGTGTGTTCTGACATGTTTCTCTTTTTATTGGATTTGTTGGATTTATATGTAGCTGAATGAAAGATGTTTTGCAGTGTTCATTATCAGAATAATGGATTTGGCTTCTTTACAGCTGACAAGGGCGGCATAGTATCTCTTTCATGATGATATCGTGTTTGTCATGAAATCAATGTTTTTGTGTAGGCCTATCTGTGAAGTAAAAAGAGTTGAAGTTGTAAAGCAACGCAGAGCATGAGAAAATACAGATGTCAGAAATAGGGTGAAAGCAACTTCAACTTGTCTCTCTCCCCCCCCACCCCACCCCTTTTCATTTTTCCATTCTCTTCTCTTTTTTCCCCTTTCTTTTCGTGTTCTTTTTCCCCTTTTCTTGTCCCTCTGCAACACTTCTTTAATATTACATTAAGGCTGTCTCCCACTGCGCCCCCTCTGAGCGCCTGAAAGCCTCAGCTTGGCATGTGTGCCTTGTGTGGCTCTGTGCGGTTTCCTGAAGTGTGTTAGACACGATCTGGACAATGAAAAGCGCTATAAATATTATGTAGGACACTGAGTCACATTTTACCTTTTGAATCTCTGCCTTGCATGTTGTAGTCTCTTTGTTCAGGGGATCAGGTGCAGCATGCATCCTACTGCTGCAGGGTAGAGAATTGATTGGTTGGTTTTCCAGTTCCTATACCAGGGGTGCTCAACTGGCGGACCCAGGTCCGGATGCGGACCCAAACGCAATGTCATCCGGACCAAGACAAAATCCATCTGTATTTAAAATGTATAAATTATACATGAGATTTCGCTGCCATGCGATCTATAGGTGTATTTCTGCGAAGCCAGTCTTATGACAAATAAAAGTATCATCACTATGGCAACTCAGTGAGTGAGCAAGGGGCCAGTGCGGCCAGCGAGTGAGGCTATTTTCTGCATCGGTCCGTAGGGACTTTTTTGGACCCTGGAAACATACGAAATTTGGCGAGTGGACCTTTTCAGTTTCTAGTTGAGCACCCCTGTCCTATACTGTATGTGGAATGGCGTGTTCCCACATTTTTTTTCTCAATTTTGTTGGATTTGGTAAGACGATGGTAACACTTATCTCAGAGGAAGCCTTTTCTCTAACATTCATAGATCAAACATTCATTTTTGGTATTA
>NC_085878.1:38593714-38618714 GCF_034702125.1 Engraulis encrasicolus
CATCTCCTTTTCTTTCTTTTTCCCTCCCTCTGTCTCCACCTCCCTTGCCCTTCTCTTTTATTCCTGGGTCTAGTCCACACCCTTAATTCTCGTGTGCACTCTCTCTTCATCCCTCTCTCTCTTCATCCCTCTCTCTCTCTCTTCATCCCTCTCTTTATTTTCCTTTATCCTTATGCCTATCTTTCCGTCCTCCATTCTTCTCTCTCTCTCTCTCTCTCTTCATCCCCCTCTCTCTCTCTCTTCATCCCTCTCTTTATTTTCCTTCATCCTTATGACTATCTTTCCGTCCTCCATTCTTCTCTCTCTCTCCCTCTTCATCCCTCTCTCTCTCTATTCATCCCTCTCTTTATTTTCCTTTATCCTTATGCCTATCTTTCCGTCCTCCATTCTTCTCTCTCTCTCTCTCTCTCTCTCTTCATCCCCCTCTCTCTCTCTTCATCCCTCTCTTTATTTTCCTTCATCCTTATGACTATCTTTCCGTCCTCCATTCTTCTCTGTCTCTCTCTCTCTCCACCCCCCCCCCCTCTTCTTTAGCCCTGGTGGGTGTTCATCCCAGCAGTGTGTCGCTCCATCCCCCTTCTCACAGCATCTGTTGTTTAGCAATGGATCACTCAAGCAAAAAATGGCCTCTCTACATCTATATCAATAAATATAAAACTATATGGGAATATTCGGTAAATATATAAAAATATAAAGTATAATGCTCTACATCAAAATAAATAAATATAAAACTATATGGGAATATACAGTAAATATATAAAAATATAAAGTAAAATGCACACCAACAGTGACCGTGCTGCTTCTCTCCTGCGCCGCTCTCAGGCAGCCAAATCATGAAGTCTCATTTGGAGGTAATCATTTGTATCTGTGGTGTGTGTGTGTGTGTGTGTGTGTGTGTGTGTGTGTGTGTGTGTGTGTGTGTGTGTGTGTGTGTGTGTGTGTGTGTGTGTGTGTGTGTGTGTGTGTGTGTGTGTGTGTGTGTGCGTGCGTGCGTGCGTGTGCTGTGTCTTTCAGGCTCCAGTGATGAAGTCACCTTTGAGAGAGGTGTAAATGAGTAGCAAATCAACTTCTTGCCTTCTTCCTCTCCTCTCCTCCTGTCATCCTCATCTCCTCCACTCATCCCCATCTCCTCCTCTCCTCCCCCTCTCTATCTCATCATCCTTCTTCCCTCCTCCTCATCTTCCTCTTCCTCCTCCTGCTACCCTGCTGCTCTGATTGTAAATGAGAAGGATGTGTACGTCCAATCCTTGCAACATAATCTCCTCTCTCTCTTTCTCCTCCTCCTTCTGTTTTCCTGCTTCTCAAATTGTAAATGAAGATGATATCAACCACTGCCACCATCCACCCTCTCTCCCTAATATGATAGATATTATCTTCCTTTTCTTCATCCTCAACTTCATCTCCTTCTTCACTAACTGAAATGTATTGAGTTTTATTTGTTAAACTTTTGCATTTTATTATTGAACATAACTGTTCAGAGGTCCTATCACCTATGTGTTAATTCTTGCCATCCATTTTGAGAACGTACTTTTTTCAACATATATAAAATGCATTTTGCAATGCAATGCAATAGAACGCCCGAAACAAAAATGTCAATTTCCCAACCTTCTACAAAATTGAGATACACCGTTTTGCAAATAAACTCTTCAGTTGTCCTATGCGTTATCTTGCACATGCAAGAGTGGCTGCATAAGATGCATACTATATGTATTTATGTGTTTGCACTGTTATGTGTGCATTGGTGTGTGCATGTGTATGCTTACATCTGTGGACATGCATGTGTCAGTCTACCATATGTGTGCGTGTGTAGGTGTGTGTTTTATGTTTTTGTGTGACTGAACATGACTGAGGAGGTGTGCACAGGGGACTGTGTACCGGTATGTCTTTGGCGATAACAATCTATGTATGTGTGTTGTGTAGTCTACCAGTGAGAATCTGGATGTGTGTTGTATGCAGTCAGCCATCTAGGTGCTGTCAGCATTTGGCATTAAAGGTGCGTGCGTGTGCAGCGCCAGTGTGTGTGTGTGTGTGTGTGTGTGTGTGTGTGTGTGTGCGTGCGTGTGTGCATGTGTGGGTGTGGGTGTGTGAGCATGCATGTGTGTGTGAGTGTGTGGCTAGCTGCTGGCTAAGGTTAGCGTTTAAGGATTAAAGGAGCAAATGTGGTCCCGCCCCCCTGCTGTCACCGTGGTGACATGTGTGGCGACCCGAGACGAGAGCAGGAAGTCTTGTCACACACACACATATGCAGGCACACACAATTCAGACACACCTGCAGACACAGTTTGCACACAGCTCTCTAGCACACCTCCACAGTTCAGGCACATGTACCACCCATCATCCACAAGTCTCCACCCACCCCAGCTGCTACACCTTAGACACACAGACACACACACACAGGCACACACACACACACGCACGCACACACACATATACACAAAAACACACGCATGCACAGACACACACGCACACACAGGCACACACGCACGCACGCACACTCACATACACAAAAACACACGCATACACCGACACAGACACAGACACACACACACACACGCATACATTAAAGGCCAACTTCCCATAAAAAAACGAAACTGTTTTACTCGTTCCTTTTGGAAATCGGACGGTCACCCCAAGTTAAACCCACATGCAAGGCTTCATAGTGGTGCGTCACCTCGCCTGGCTGTGTTTCCTAATTGACATAAACAATGCAGAGCGTTGCCCACCTGGGTATGTGTCGACCCATTTTTCTAAAAACTTGTTGAGTATTTTTTTTCTGTTTGTTTTCAAAACAAGCAAGGCCTGGTGGCACGAAACCTAGCTTAGTCTAGCTACCAGCTGGTTGCTACTCTCAGATACACACAGAGCACACAGCCAGAATACATACAGCCTGCCCACTCTAGTCGACCCGTGCTTGCAGTTCGCCTAGGGGTTGCTATCGAGAGAGCACGGCCCTGAATGGAGCCTGCACGCCCCCGTTGGCGCCCCTATAGTGCAGTACCACATGGGGAGGTGGCGAGTCTATAATCTTAAGAACCTCTCTGCAGAGCAAGAGGAGGGAGCCAATCAGAGGCGGATATCCACTAGAAACCCGGAAGATCCTCTCGTTTGTCCACAAGCCACCTTGCAAAAACGTCTTGAAACAAAGCAACCAGAAGGGTTTTTTTTTTTTTTTAAAGGACCAACGCCTAACGCATTCAATAACAATGGGGAACACAGCACTATTCATGAAATAACGATGAGAGGACATCTTTAAACTTAAAAATGATTTTTAATGGGCACTCAGTATGTACACATGGTACTAGATTAGTTGTTCAGTGGCAGTGTATGATTGCGGCCTTCTGTCCCAGCCGGGATGAAGAAGATACGTCAGTAAGTAAGCTGTAATGAGCTGTGCTCAGTCAGATGTATGACACTATGTTTACAGATACCAATGTCAAATTCCACAAAAAGTAAAGATCGGTGCTCCCCACAGCACTCACTACAAACCTCCAACCCTTCAATTCTCCTACTGAAATAAAAGGAATATAGATTGGGCTTAATCCCAAGCAACTGCAGAAGGGCATCAGGCAGCTGAAACCAGGAGTCGTAGCTGGACCGCTTTTGCAGGTGAAGGCTACAGTAACTCGGCCTTTGCTGCCCCACTCAGGAGAGGTGTTTAGGTTAAGGGGCGAAAACACCTATGACCCTGAGATACCTGCTGAGGATGCAGAAGGGGTCCCAAGGAACACCACTACAGTCCACCGTCTTGAGCTTCAACTTCCACATCCTTAGTTGCTCCTGCAGTCTCTGCTTGCAGCAAAGCATCTTCGGTGTTTATCTCATCTCGATGGTCGTTAAATGTCACTTCTCTCATGCTTTTTCTTTTAACCCCATATTGTCATGTTAGCAAAATGAGCATAAACATTCTGTGCAAGATTGACTAGGAAGATATTAATGAGTTCTGTTATGTAGAACGAACTCGACACAATCAGATAATTGCTCCAACTACTCAGCCAGCATGCTATGCTCCAGCCCAGGCATGGGCGCAGATAGCGGGGGGGACGGGGGGGACATGACGTACCCAGATTTTCATTCACCTGAATCCGTCCCCCTTACCTTTTTGGAGAAAATACCTGATTTCTGCCTTTGCATTTTGCAATGTGTGAAATAGCGCCTCCCTGGACCATTCACTTTCATATGTGGCAAAAAACGGTATTACACTATATATATAAATCTATTTTTGATTGGCTAACAGCCACTGAAGTCCCAGATTTGAAGCTGGCTTGATTAAGGAAGTGGAGCTAGGACTAGACGTCATGTTTACATTACATTTTTTTGGCTCAGACCAGTTGCTTAAAGTTAATCTCGAGGATAGTCCCTTTCTTGCTAGCTATGATGTGGATTACAAAAACGGTGGTGGAACTTGAATGATGGTGGTGGAAACGCATGGATTAAAAGTTGGGATAAATATTACTGCGGTCAAGACAACTTTTAAGGTAAGGTCAATATGGGTTCATGTCCGCTGTGACGCTGTTTGTAGCCTAGTTGTTGATGTTAACTGATGTTAATTGTTCAGAAGGGCTTTTTGGTGTCTTTGTCGTAGGCCTGTTTTCGAGTGAAAAGACATCTTTGTTGGGCCATGCCATGACAGCTGTCAATCAAGTAGGCTAGCCTAACGTAGCTGTCGTGTTCACTGTCCCTTGGTCTGTATGCTGTCAACGTCTGACTTCATTTTTTTTTTTTACGGAGCGTCTTTTTGGAATGATGACTGCGGTGGTGTTATTCTGTTGGATGCATTTACTGTGTTCTGTTGTTAAGCAGTAGCCTACTACAACGCAAACGTGTGGATTGTATTCAGTGGTGGAGTGTATGCAATTGAAACGCAGCGTGGTCACAATGACTGAGTAGCAAGGAGGTTGTCTGAAGAGCTCAAGATCACAATTTAAGAGCGCCGCTTTTATCAAAAATGTCTAATCTGGGGGAGACACTATAGTTTGGCTTGGTTACGGTTTCTTGCTTTCCAATATCACACGCCCCCATAACCGCGCCTGGATTGAAGTTATGTTTTACAATAGGCCTACCACCGCGAGACTGGTCGTCTTAAAATTTATACAGCAATAAATCACACACTGTTGCATAGCCTGCTGTAGGCCTACATTAGTAGTAGCCTACAACGTGAAATTTGTTGACACAGTTGTCCTGTTTAAAGGTTGAATTGGTTGGGAAAGTAGCACTTGCTGATGGGATGGGAGAGGTGCGTTCAGAAGCGCGCGCAGGGGCGGGGGAGTGTTGTTGGGAGGGAGACTCGTGCACATTCTGAGTAGAATCTGTAAAGCTGGAGCGGTTTAAACATTTGTTTAAAAATGGTTAGTAGACCTACTAAAACAAATACAATTATTTAGCGGAAAATGAATATGCCACTAACAATAATTAAAAAAAAAAATGATATTCAGTGTATAATAATAATACCCCCCCCCCCCCCCCCCCCCCCCCCCCCCCCCCCCCCCCCCCCCGCCCCAGTCTGACGGACGGTCGGTTGTGAAAATGTCCCCCCCAGTTTTTAAACGCTATCTGCGCCCCTGAGCCCAGGGGCGGTGGTGGAGGTGGGACAACTAGCAATTGCGCTAAGGTGATGTTATGGCACATGTGAGTTCCTCAGTGGTGCTACATGTATGTGGACAATGAATAAAAATAAATATTGCTTCTCAGAACCATCTCTACAAACATTGTCTCCTAAATGGGAAAAAAAGCAGAAAACAATTAGGCTAAAAACAGGCTATTTTTTCTTCAAAATTATTGAGCGGCATCAACATATCATTTATTTATTTTTATGTGTTTATTGCATATTGACGATACTCGCCAAGGTCTTCTTACTCTGCCAATATGAAGGCTAATGTAAATGTTTAATGATTGTCAGAATGAATCCCATCGCCATAAGCCATCGCCATAAGCCGTCGCCATAGATTTAAGAAAGTCATTTTGAACGGATCAATCCCAGCGCAAGTGGATGAAGCACGGATCATTTGAGCAAACAGTTCAAGAAAATGACACGTACAGGACCAGACTAACATACCCCACAACCTTACACACACAAACACACACGCACGCGCACACACACACGCCCACGCACACATATGACCATGGGCAAGCACATGACAGTGATTGACCAGGTGACCACCTCTGTCTCTCTCTCTCTCTCTCTAACTCTGCTAAATACTCACCGGAGAACTGTGTCATCTCTGGCAGTCAATCCACACCACTAGCCTCAGGGGCAGGCACCCTGTATCATTAGAGAGAGAGAGAGAGAGAGAGAGAGAAATGGGCAGAAAAAGACACTTAAATAGTACACAGAGAGATAAGGACAGAGAGGCAAACACAGACGGCAAGAGAGAGAGAGACGGAGAGAGAGAGACAGAGAGCTGCCTGATCTCGAGTGGGAAATTAGAAGTCTGTATAATCAATAGCCGAGGGGAGTTGGATGCCTGGATTTCATTATCCGCCAGACACGCACGGCTAAAGCACTGCTAACAGGTATTGACGTGTGGAATTGACTGCTCAGTCTTATTTTAAAAATGTATACATTAAGATGTGATGGCTGGTTTCGTCTGAGGCCTTTTTTTCACAGTAAACATTCTCATAACAATCCTACTCCCCAATAACCCACTCCCCCCACACTAACTCATCATCACGCCATCACAGCTGTCTTCAGGTGGAAGAAAGAAAGAAAAGAAAAGAAAAGAAAAGAAAAGAAAAGAAAAGAAAAGAAAAAAAAGAAAGAAAAAGAAAAAGGTTCTTTTACCCCTCAACAACATAATGAATCAGCCATTTCTGTGTGTTGGTCCAGATAAGCCTTCTCCCTCCTCCTGGACCACCATTCATCAGCGTTGACACTTTTTCTACACCAAACGAAAGAGGCAGTTCCTCTCTCTTCCCTCTTTTCTTTCTTTCCCAAAAAGACTTTCAAAAGACCTTTGGAGTCACTGAGTACAGTTAAATAAGACTGTGATCTGGCCACTGCCTGCCTGCCTGGTTTCTGCTGTGTGTGTGTGTGCGTGCGTGCGTACGTGTGCGTGCATGCATTTGTATGTGTGTGTGCGTGCGTGCATGCATTTGTATGTGTGAGTGTGTGTGTGTGCGTGTCTGCTTGCGTGCGTGTGTATCTGTGTGTGCGTGCGTGCATGCGTATGTGTGTGTGTGTGTGTGTGTGTGTGTGTGTAAGTGTAAGTGTGTGTGTAAGTGTGTGTGTTTGCCTGGCTGCTGCTCCAGTCTTTGACGGGTGATATTGATCAGTGCGGAGCTGCAGCTCTCAATCACTCACCCCAAAGTTTGCATTCTCCAACCCCCCACCCCCCCGGCGTTACAGAAGCCCCCCCCCCCCCCCCCCCCCCCCCCCCCCCCCACCAACACTCACCCCAAAGTTTGCATTCTCCAACCCCCCGCCGATACAGAAGACATCCCCCCAACACACACCCCAAAGTTTGCATCCCCCCCGATACAGAAGCCAGGCCCCCTCTCTCTCTTGGAAACGTATGCATGCGTTTGTGTGTGTGTGTGTGTGTGTGTCTGCCCTGCCGTACGTGTGTGTGTGTGTGTGCGTGCCTACCTGCCTCCTGCTCTTTGAAAACAACACCCTGACGCATCGGCAACAGAAGAGAAGGAGAACGTTTCTTTGGACTGACAGAGCGTAGGCTATATAAATTCCCTGCTCACACACAAAACACACACGCACACACACACACATACACATGGACACACATGCACATGTGCACGCACGCACGCACACACTCTCACACACACACAGTCAAACACACATCCAACCCCAAGTGACTGCATGCAGAGTACTACACAATATCTGCCTCTATGATTCATTTTTCCCCCTCTAGGAAAAGCAGATCCAAGTTTCCTTCGTGGGTATACAGTACCCACCCCGACTGCACTCCGTATTCACAGAACTTAAGCAGACCTATGCATAATTGATTACACGAGATGTAATTATGTAAGGGAGTTACATACTGTATCTATGGAGGCCGTGAATTATTGATAAGGCCTGTTGATTTACAAGCCGGCCGGCCGGCCGAACAGTGTTTGTCCTGACCCTTCAGTGTGTCACGTCTTTCGTGGCGACATGCTGATGAATGAGCCATTAGGGCTTGCTCTCCTAATGATTTATTGCTGGGGAATATGTATATGTCAATTCAGTGTGTGTGTGTATGTGTGTGTGTGTGTGTGTGTGTGTGTGTGTGTGTGTGTGTGTGTGTGTGTGTGTGTGTGTGTGTGTGTGTGTGTGTGTGCGCACGTTTGTGTGCGTGCATTCGTGTTTGCGTTTGTGAATGCATGTCAGAATAGCCTATGTCTATTTTAATTCACTTTGTGAGTGCATGAGTGTGTGTGTACCCGCGCATGTTTGCCAGTGCACACATAGTATGTGTGTGTGAGTGTGTGTGAGTGCGTGTATTTTCGTACCCATTTGTCACACAACGTTGTCATAATTCATCAGCATGACTTTTAATCAAGCTCTACGTATATCCATATTATTAACGTCTACAATGATATCTTCTACCTGTGCCGCTCTCAGAGAGCTTATACCATGTACACGCTAGCCTGTGTGTGTGTGTGTGTGTGTGTGTGTGTGTGTGTGTGTCAGTGTTGCCAGATGTGTCTAATCAAATCCCGCCCCAAAATGTTCTCAAAAACTGCCAAAATGTGCTAAATTCTGCCAAAAACTGCAGAAAAAAACGCCAAATGGCCAATTTTTCTCGTTTTTACCCGCAGACGGCCATCCCAAGTAGCCCAATTGGGTGGATAACCGTCCAATCTGGCAACACTGGTGTGTCTGTCTGTCTGTGTGTGTGTGTGTGTGTGCGTGTGTGTGTGTGTGTGTGTGTGTGCGCGCGCGCGCGCGCAAGTCTGTGTGAGCGTGCTATTTGAAGGCTCAGTAACCATGGCAGAGGAATGGAACTGACATATGCCCCCCCCCCTCTCTCTTTGTCTTTCTCTCTCTCTCTCACACACACACACAAACACACACACACACACACACACTGTACATTCACACACACACACACACACACACACACACACACACACTGTACATTCACACACACTCTTGTACCATAGAGCAGTGACATTGATTAATTCCCTGCCAGTGATACTTGGCTGTCATATATGCCTCTTACACCCATCAAAGGGCGATACGGTATGTGTTGTGTCCTGCTAATGGCTTCACACTGTTGTGTGTGTGTGTGTGTGTGCGCGCGTGTGCATGCGTTTGCGTGCCCGCGAGTGTGTGTGTGTGCCTCTCTCATGAGCCTCTACTTTATGTGTACTCGTCCAGAGAGCTGGCATTGCATCATAACTGAAGCGGCATACAGCTGACACAGACCAGTTGGGCACCATGGGGACATGAACGAAAGATTCCTCTTGTATCCGTTAAAGTGGAGTTGAGATTTAGAAGCAGTAAAAGCTGACATGCTCTGAAGCTACAGTACAGCATGACATTAGTCACTATCTGTCACACGCATGCTGGTTCTTTCAGGGTTCCCACGGGTCATGGAATTTCTGGAATATCATGGAATTTCATGAAAGTTTTTCCAGTCATGGAAAGTCATGGAATTTTACCATTTTGCATGCACAGTCATGGAATATCATGGAATTTTCTGAACAGTTGTGTTAAAGCAACAACTGTTTTGTTTGGATATGACATTGTTTATTACTGGTTAACTATAAAGCTTCACCAGAGGCAGTTTGGTTTCGTGTTGTAATGTGCAACATTCTAGAATGCAATGAGCCCATTGAAGTCTGGCGATGGCTCAGCGTCTGCTCTAGGGGTGAAGATAATCCTCATTTTTCACACTTTCAAAAACTTTTTAACATCATTTCTTTTTACGGAAATGGTCATGGAAATTCAGCTTTTTGAGTCTAGAAAGTCATGGAAAATCATGGAATTTTATATCTCAATTAGAGTGGGAACCCTGGTTCTTTTTTTTAGAGTTTTGATCAAACTACTCTCTACGGGTTAGTGTACTCGCAGGACATTTCCACCGCATGCGTCTGCCATGATTGAAATATGTATTTCGGTGTAAATGTCCTGCGAAGACTCTAACCCGTAGAGAGTAGTTATCTCTCAACCCCTCAAAGAACCGGGGATTTATACAAATCCTATTGTTTTGTGTAGCTGTATCTAAGGTATGGTGAAAGGTTTTGAGAAATTCTGACAGGGAAAGAGGCAATTGTTTTACATTGAATTGAGTGTGAAGTCAAATGTATTACTTACATGCAGCACACAGTTTCACAACATGCACCAACTCACATATGACTGTGAATAAATTGTAGAGTCTAATCTATTTGGTAAATTGTATGAAAAATTCTTTGTGGCCAGGTTTTCACTCTTGCCTTTCTCATACCAGAGAGGTGTTTGCTTGCTGTAACACGTTTGGGAAACTGCAAAACCAGCAATGGACTGCGGTAAACAGGATGAAGTGATGAGAGCATGGAAGGGTAGGTGGCAGGATCAGAGGGAAGGAAGGAGGAGTGCAATAAACATCATGTCCATGTCATACACATGTTATGACTCTTATCATTAGGTGACAATTGGTATTGGGAAACAATGTCAACTTTCCAGGACCATAAAGCGTGTAAGGCATCGACACAATGTCCTCCTCAGCAGGATACCTCAAAAACTGATGAACGGATTTGGATTTAGATTTCTAGGCTAGCAATGCTGACAAATCCTGGTTCCAGTTCTCGATCTGGATCACCACCAAAATGTAATCATTGGTTCTTTTGGTCATTTCCAACAACTCCACAAAGTTTCATCCAAATCCGTTCATCAGTTTTTGAGGTATCCTTCTGACAAACAAACAAGCAAACAAACAGAAAGACAGACAAACACACAAACAGACAGACAGACAAGACAAACCAACGTGACTGAAAAACATAACCTCCTTGGCGGAGGTAATACATAGATAAATAAATGAATAAATAAATAAATAAATAAATAAATAGTGAGCGTGCGTCCCTCCTCTCCTCGCCAGGTGATAGAAGCGTAACCTTTAGCCTTGTGAGAGGCGGATTAGCGCCGGCCTCTGAAGCTTAGATGGCGTCTGATGCCAGGTGTGTGTGTGTGTGTGTGTGTGTGTGTGTGTGTGTGTGTGTGCAGGTATGTGTATGCTCTGATGTGCTGCCAAGGATGAGAGCCCATGTCAGCAAAGGTAAATATCTCTAAGTGTCCTTCCTTGCTGGAATTTGACTCTTAATCATGCAGTCAAGCTTAGGAGGAGCGGACTGCTGCTTTTACCTGGGACTTAAGGCAACATGAGGCATTGCATTGCATTACATTATCACCCCGTGAGCAGACGGGACCTTTTCTGATTGGCTGAGCAGGTGTCCATTATTACCCGAGAACAGGACACCTATGATGTCATCCTCCGTTAGAGGCGTGTTTAATGCTGGCAACCGGGTGATATAACTAAGATATTCCTTTGTGATAACTGGCTCTCTGTTTGAGAAATTTTGCTCCAAAAAGTGTAGGGCATGATGGATACACAATCTACAGACAGCATACCTATGTGCCCTTAGCAGTGGTGGTATGGGGGGCCCCCAGATTAATATTTGCTTAGGGCCCCATAAAGGCTTGGGACGACCCTGGTGGGTATATACTGAGCAGAAAACACCATCCATCCACACACACACACACACACACACACACACACACACACACACACACACACACACACACACACACACACACACACACACACACACACACACACACACTAGAAGATGCTCATTCTATTGTGACCTTGATTGGTAGTAATCAAAGATACACACACAGGTCCTATACTATCTGTGCTAGTGCCCAGCCAAGGCTAAACTTTGGTATTTTGTGTAGTAGCCCCAATGTGACTGACTTCCTCTGTGTGTATGTGTGTATGTGCTTGCGTGCATGTGTATGTGTCTGTGTCTGTGTGCTTTGCTGTCTATGTATTAGTCCCTCTACTGGGAAGGTGCTGCACAGAAAAAAAATCTGTGCGCGCGCACACACACACACACACACACACACACACACACACACACACACACACACAGACTAGGTGTGGGGCAGCTGTCACCCTGTTCTGCCCTTGGGCCTCGTCTCCCTACTGAGAGGGGATCAATACACCAGTGTGTGTGTGTGTATGTGTGTGTGTGTTTGAGTTTGTATGTGTGTGTGTGTGTCTGTTTCAGTTTGTGTGTGTGTGTGTGTGTGTGTTTGCCCGAGAGTGAGCGAGAGGGGCCACACACCCTCCAGTGCAGGGGCACAGAGGACTCTTCAGTCTTCACAAAGCACACAGCAGCGATACGTACTGTACTCTTTCTCTCTCTCTCTCCTAATGGGCTCTCTTCACCATCGATAGCTACAATGCACTTCAACAGAAAGAAATATTTAAAAAGATATGTGAATATTGAATGGAGGGGAAAGGAAGAGAACAACTAATGCATGCTTTAGAACTGGTGTGGTCTCGGAGAGAGGGAGGCATGTAAGGGCTGTATTCACCCACCCGCGTAAGTAAAAAAAAAAAGCATGCAACAGTGCCTCCGCGCTTACTCAAGTGTGTGACTAAGCAGGGTTTACGCGGGATTTCACCAGTTGCGCACTTTGGGTGGGGCCAGGCCAAAATCAGGGAGTTTCTAATGTAAATTAATCCTAAGCGTATTCTCCCGTCCACTAACGCGCGTTTGTCTTTATGCACATCAAAGGGCTGTAGTAAGGTCAAACTAGCCTGGTCCTGACCATCCCATAATACTACCATTTCATGTCATATTTATGGTCTTGCATTTGTTTGCTCTGAAGCGATTGCAGGAAGCAGGAAGTTTGCACTCAGTTATGGTTTGAAATTATTGGACACCTCTCACCCAATTGCCGGCAGTTACTCAACAACAACATAGCGCAGACCAATGGCTCTGGCGCAGATGTGTACATCATTGTCATGAGCGTCCTCCCCCTTTCGCCCCCACGTGGGGTGCTTATTCACTTATTGGCTGTTTCCTGGGGAGGGCGTTGCGATCAAAATTCTACTGCTCCAGGCACTCCACAGAGAAGCACGGACAGACTACCGTGGTGGAGCCAATCCTTTGGCGGAAGTACATAGGATGGCTCGCGAGGCTAAGGTCAAGCGCCACTATGAGGCAAAATGTAAAATTGCATTTGATGTTCGCTTGTCTCGCATTTTGAACATTTCTGCATGGTATATTTGTTGATGTTCCGTTAGTACCCTCAGCGTGACTCCAAATCGAAATTCAATCTCAGAAGTCCTATTTCTAAACTACACAGTTCCACATTACCTCTGGCCCTAGAGCATGTTCTCATATTTGTGAACTTACAAAAAAATGCTAGCAAATAATTTATTAGTATGAGGATCGTATCATTTTGTGACCACGGACTGCAACCAAAACATCAACCTCGTTGCACCATGAGCAAGTGGACAAAGCACAAGTATAATGCCTTTCCAATTGTCTGGACAACCATCCAATTTAGGCCTATTCAACAGCAATCTTCACCATTTTTATTATGTTGTAACCACGTTAAGTAAATGCTTATTATTACAACTTCTCTGCTTTTGTGATTTATTGGAACTCGTGCATATGTGCAGGTAGTCTATTAAACTTTCTGGACTGGTCCCTGACATACAAAGTCCCCATCAACCTATTGCATGTTGTCCCATTTGTTTTGTAGACACAAACATATTTACTGAAGCTGAAATCCACATGTTTCCAATAATATCATTGTCACGTTGCTGCTGTTTGAGATGCTGAGAAGAACTTTTCAAAGTCAGCATACAATGTGTTTGTTACTGGGGGAACTTTTCAAAGTCAGCATACAATGTGTTTGTTACTGGGACACATCGCGTTTACTTCTCATTATCTCACCTCCACTACTTGCCTTGTGTTTATGGAAAGGAGCGGAGGTTAGGTTTTGGAATGCTTTTGCACGATAACTTTTGGCACATGGTTTTAAATTAAAGTTTAAAGTTTAATTTAAAGTTAAAGTTCAGTTTTGGATCTCAATGGACTGCCGAGGTTTTCACATGGTTGATCTGAAAAATTTGGCGAAGACTCATCCCCCCATTTAGCATATATCACGCCCATTTTGGGCTACGCACTGTTTTTCAGAGTTGAGCGCGAGGGGTGAGGCGACGTTCCAGAGGGGAGAATATGCGCAAGATGAAAGTGAGTAAAAGCTGTGCGCGCAAAACCGGCTTAAGTGGTCATGGGAGAATTCCTCTCTAGGTGCGTACGTGCGTGCTTGCATGCTTACTTTAGGTGCGAATGCGTGAGCAGTGTTGCCAAAAAAAAAATCTAAAGTCGCTATTGGCTTGCTGAAAACTCACTAGAAGTTACGTCACTACGTCTAGAAAACGTGCCCACATGCCTTTGTTCACAGAACAAATAGGCAGTGCTAGCTACTGTTTGGAGATCAGAGCTAATCTGCAGCCCTGCTTAACCATGTGGGAAACGCTTCTGGCGGCGGCACAGAGTTACATTTATGTTGAAAAACAATGATTTTGCATTGAAAATGCACGTTTTAAAAAGTCGCCAGATGCACCAAAAAAGTCGCTAGATAAGGTTTTTGCCAGGGACGTCAAAAAGTCGCTAAATATAGCGATAAATTAGCTAATTTGGCAACAATGTGTGTGAGTGCATGCATATGTGTAGTGTTTCAGTACCATTCTGTTTCAGTAATGCAAAAGTGAAACATTGTGCTTATTATTCTGATGTGTTTATTTTACAGATAATTCCTTTCACACTAAAGCGCAGTGTCGGCACGGTGCATGGTCGGATTTATGCACAAGCTTGATATGGCTGTAGCCTAGGGGCCCCCACCTGCCAGGGGCCCCCAGTTGGCCAAAGGGGGCTGGGGGAGTGTGGGGGGCAGAACTGTGACAAGATGCAGTATTGAAAAGTGTGTCTACAAATATCATATGTTATTTCTTAGGTCAGAATTATGACTCTGGCTATGACATTTTGCCGCAAAACTTGCCTTCTGAGGGGGGCCCCCATCATCCTGTCGCCTAGGGGCCCCAGTCCATCTTGGTCCGACCTGCGTGGCGCATGGTCGGGCCTGTGAGCGGAAGCCCGGACAAGCGCTCATTGCAACTTGAAAATAGAACTTATGCGCGGGTGTGCGCGTGCTATAAACGGGGGCTTCTCACGGAGAGAATGTGCATGCAGACTGCAGTGTGAAAAGGACAACCCGTGACCCTCTTGTGCTTACGCTGCCCTCATGCCCGTCCCCAAGCGCCTGAATGTTGTATATGAATTAGGCATAAGAAGGAAGTGAGTCGACTCCACAAGGTTAATCTTGTTTGCATGGCAGGTGTGTGTGTGAGTGCATCCGTGTGTGCTTGTTGGAGCGCATGCATGCGTGCGTGTGTGCTTGTGCGCGCATGTGTGTGTATAATGTCGTTCCTAATGAGGCCCCTACAGACATGCATTTAATAAGAGTACAGGCCAAATTAACCAGCATGACTCTCTCCCTCTCACACCCTCTCCCTCTTTTTAATGCTTTATGCACCCCCCCCCCCCCACACACACGCACACACACACACACACACACACACACACACACACACACACACACACACACACACACGCTCAGACTGCACCAAGGGCAAGCTCTCATTCAGCAAAGTAAGGGTCATAACCATCCTGTTCCTGTCTCTCCTTGACTCCACAGTTACAGACATCTGGAAGAAAAATATCTGTACAGAAGGTGATTTCTAGCCTGATTATCATCGACTTTCAAATCTCTTCACACTTGGTCTGACAAAGAGCATAACAATTAACATTTCCCAAATGCCATGGTTGACCCACCTCCCTTGGTTTGCTAATGGTTGTTTGCTTCATGACAAAGTGGGAGAAGTTCCCGTTTTTTCGGGAGCTCAGAAAGTACTCACATTGCTCTTGACCTGACTAGTAGCAGCGCTGAAGGTGTTGCGTCAGTAGGAGGGCACGGCCTGGCTAGGTGACTTCCAACTTGGTGGCACACAGGAATTTCAAGACAAAATGGAAGAAAGCCATCTCTTGGCACACTTCGCTAACACCTTGTTTTACAGTGTATTATTTGACTGTACTTACGGTATAACGTATACAATTATAATATGTACTTACACTGTAGGCCTACATATATAATCCTATCCATAACCCCTTGGTACAGTGCAGGTACTTGTTAGAGAGAAAAAAACACGCACATCCGTCTCAAAAACATTTGGGTGCAGGACCAGAAAAAATACCATGAAAAGATTTAAAGAAAAGTCCGCGAGCTGCCCGAAACATCACATTAAAAATAAGCAACGGGAGCTTGGTGTCGCGGACTTTTCTTTAAATCTTTCCACAGTGCAGGTACTTAACATAATGTTACATGGTGTTATTACTTTCAAACACTGGGTTAACATTAGGTAAAATTAAATTACTGGTTTAATAACATGTACCGGTAAGTACAACTGTAGTTCACAGTATTACATCATATAGCCTACTTTTTGTATCATATCATAATGATTAGGATGATAATGATGACCATAATATATGAAGTGGTTTTATACAACTTTGGAAAATTGATGAACTATTCTAGTTGAGGCAAAGGGTTGAACTAAGGCCCAAGGCACCCTTGGCATGAACAAAAAAAATACACTTTCTTATTATGATGCGATGGACTACAGTTGTACTTACACTTTATTACACAAGTTATTCCACTGCACCTGTTGAGGAAGGACATTAAAGGCCCTTTTAAGTAAAGTGTTACCGTGAAGTGTTTTTGGGGCGCCACATACGGCTTGATATAGAGACACTTTTTGTCTACCCATACAGAGAAGGTGAAAGAAAAAAAGACATTGCTCTATGAATATCTCCATGGTTTCACACTTCTTTGGCATCTCAAAGGATGTCAAAGCCACTGGTGTGTACAAAAATTAAAATGTATTAATGTAATGATGTATTCATCAACGTATTTAATTCAATATAATCCCCAGAAAAGGTAGAGGAAAACTGTCCCTGTTTCTAGCATGATCCCTACATTATTTCTCCACCACGATTCCTCCATAACTTTTAAGGATTCAGATTCAACCCTCACTATATGCAAATCTGTTCTCATTATTACTCTACATTACTCACACTGATGATGTTCAGTACAATTTCATTTAATTCACCAAAGCACAGGTATTTCTTTAAGTTCTTTTCATGTTCTACATCTTATCATCTCGAGTGTTTGATTTGTATTTCATCATCACTCCATGGATATGACTTTATGTCTGGCTGGTGAGGAGCATCATTACATTAATAATACACTCCTTTCATTTACGTATAGAAGTTCCTCGTTAACAGTCCTTACATTTACATATAGAAGTTTCTCGTTAACAGTCCTTACATTTATATATAGAAGTTCCTCGTTAACAGCCCTCGCTAGGTTAACATAGTAGCCTCAAACTGCCAATTAGACTGTGGCGGTCGGCAGGTTTGAATACAGACACGGTCTATGCTGATTACAGACAGTTATGTAAGCAATGATGTTTTTTGAACAAAGCAATGTTGTCATCAGGCTTGTCACCAAGGGGGTGTTGGGGTGGGGTCAGGGCTCCTACTGTGCTGCTTGATGTAGGAGCAGCAGGATGATGAATGTCTGTATGCTGTATGTGCTCGCTTTATGCCCCTATGTGAGAGTAGCGCTATGTAGATTAATATGTGTAGGTGTGTAGATTGAGTTACGGGTGTGGCGCACTACTGGATTCGGTACAACACAGTTAAGGTTTGATGCTGCAACACATCAGCACGCACACGCACTCACACACACACACACACACACACACACTCACTCACTCACTCACTCACTCACTCACACACACACACACACACACACCACACACACACACACACACACACACACACACACACACACACACACACACACACACTCACTCACTCACTCACTCACTCACTCACTCACTCACTCACTCACTCACTCACTCACTCACTCACTCACTCACACACACACACACACACACACACACACACACACACACACACACACACACACCAATCTTTATATCTTTGGGGGCCTTGAGTTGTGTCCGAACTTTCCCCCCTTCCCAAATCCTGAAGTGTGCCGTCTGTGGAAGTCTGCATGGTTAATGAACAGGTAGGCCTACCCCACACCTCAGTTGGTTCAGTTGTTTTTCCTGACAATTTGACTCCGCTGCTTCCTTGCCCTCGTGAAAAAGCATTTATTCTCATAAGAGCTTTGAGAGATTGGTTACACGGCCCGTGTTCAGTATTATGTTGTTTCGGTTAATGGTTTGAAATGTCAATTTACGCTACAGTAGAATATAGTTTCCGTTCGTTGTAGGCGGTATTTGTTCTCTGGTTATAGCGATACGAAGGGCATCTGATCTCTCCGCGAGTGTCGAGTAAATCCAAACAGGGAGTTTAGCGGGAGAGTGCGCTACAGGGGAAAAAGGCTAAAGTAGCTACCGTGTAAAAAAAAAAAAAAACACACACACAGGTGAAGAAGCGCATGTACCGTATGCGTGGCATGAAACATCGTATGCTGCTGGCAGCTTCTAAAGCGCACAGTCTAGTGTTTGACACTGGACAAATTACAGGCCTTATCATTCCAAGTTTTTGTATAATCCCTATATAAATGACATTATAAAATCGATCTAGCTAGCTATCTATTTATACAACCCCCCATCAGACATGACAGCTAAATCATGGAGTAACATAGTTGGTTGGCAGTTCTCATGTTCACTGTCCCCTGGTCACTACAGTATGCTCAAAATTAACAATTTGATGAAGTTTTTAGCTAAATATTGCCCCACTAGTCTTAGACTGTTATACAAGACCATCCACTGCCCACAACATACACGCGCACACCTGCGTTTGCGCGAGTGTGCAATGCACTACACCGCGCCGCGCTCTTGTCACCTTTTTCACCCCTGACCTGTTTGCATGCCTGCATGTAGGAAGAGAAGAGCTGTAATGTTGCCATCAGCACGCGCGCACACACACACACACACACACACACACACACACACACACACACACACACACACACACACACACACACAGAGCTGTAATGTTGAGGTCCTGGTTCCCATGTAGAAAGAGAAGAGCTGTAATGTTGCCTAAGCCCTCTCATGTGAACCTCTTTTATCCAGTGTCTCGTCTACTCATGTGTCTCGTTCTCCTCTCTCAGTCTTTTTCTCAGTCGCTCTCTCTCTCTCTCTCTTTCTTTTTCTCAGTCGCTCTCTCTCAAAACCTCTCTTTTCTTATTCTGTCTCTGTCTCTTCTATCCCTTTTTTGTGTCCTCTCTCTCTCTCTCTCTCTCTCTCTCAAAAACGCTCTTCTATTATTCTGTCTGTCTCTTCTATCCCTTTTTTGCGTCCTCTCTCTCTCTCTCTCCCACTGCCGTCTTCACATGCTAATGAACCCCCTGCCCCCCCCCCACCCCCCTTGTGATATGTGAATAAAGGCGAGAGGGTTTTTTCTTATTGATGACAGTGAGGACTTATATACCTAGCATTTAAATAATCCCTGCTTGCTGCTGAGCCGCTTGATGCCGTTGTTCACTTTGAAAAGTTCTCACTATGCAGGCCATGACTTCTGATGCTGCAGAGAGAACAGCTCTCTTCCACTCCTCTCTCTCTCTCTCTCTCTCTTCTCCTCTCTCTTTCTCTTCTCTCTCTCTCTCTACCTTCTCTCTCTCTCTGTCTCTCTCGTCCTCTCTCTCCCTCTCTCTCTTTTCTCTCTATCCCGTCTCTCTCTCTCTCTCTCTCTCTCTCGTCCTCTCTCTCCCTCTCTCTCTCTTTTCTCTCTATCCTGTGTCTCTCTCTCTCTCTGTCTCTCTCTCTCTCTCTCTCTCTCTCTCTCCTTGTCTAGCCCCGCAGCCTAAGAGCAGTCATCTCCATCCCACCTCTTCTTCCCTCCTCTTATCTCGCGCTCTGCAGTTGCCGTGGTGAATTCCTCGCTCACCTCTCCGCGTCCTGACGTGCCCCGCCCCTCTCTCCCCCCGAGGAATAATCAGCTGCTCTTATCTGTCGCCGCGGTGACACCGCCATAGCGACAGACACTCATCTCCCACGGCGAAGGAAGCCCAATTATGCTACTGCTATGCGAAGTGTCTAGCGCCTAGCGTGTAGGTGCGCTCTGCTGCTATCTATTGCATCCCACGTGTGCGTGTAATGCGCTCAACTTTCAGAACTAAGAGTTTAAATTCCACACCTATGTGGCATGTCATCTCCTGTTCCCACCTTTCAGGGCAAAGACCTGCCATTGAGGATGCTGGGGGTATGGCAAAGACCTGCCATTGAGGATGCTAGGGGTATGTGGTATGGATGGTGTTCACACGCCTATAGTGTGTCATCGTCGACGCTTAACGTTGAGAATGAAGAGATTTTATGTAAGACATGTACCCTGTCCACACAATTACGTGGCATGTGCGGTATTCTCTGATCCTGGATGAGTAACATTTAGGACCTCTCACAAAGTATACATACAGTATGTGTACATGAAATTATACATGTCTTCTGTAGTTATATTTTTCTTTTTCAAAAAGCGTTCAAGAAATGTTACTCTGTTCAAGGAAGACACACTTAGCTGTCCACGATCAACCTAGGTTTTCGATGCCAGTAATAGCGTACCTGCCAAGCTAATAAGGCAGATAGCAGAGAACAAAACTGTCTACGGAAGAAATGCATAGCTCAACCTCAAGTTGAAGCTGTGTCGGCATACAAGATCCCTCCCTTGTAGCCTCAAGGTTTAAGATTTAATAACGTCTTTCAGATAAGAGGAACTACACAGTCTTCATGCGCTAGGAGGCTAGGTCATGATGTTATCAGAGGTGTCAAAAGTAAAAATAAAAGTAAAAAAATAAACACAGTTTCCTTCAAATACAAGTAACTTATCTGAGTAACCATTATACCTGTGTACTTGTCTTGTGATCAGCGAACTCTGCACTGGTTGGATCAAGTTTGTGGTGGGTCCTTGTTAGTTTTTCAGTGTTTTTCAGTAACAACACAGTCTATCTATCTCATTAAGTACAACGGTGTGAATGGTGTAACAGCTATGTAATGCCATGTGCTAGTGTTGTAATTACTGTACACCACAAAATAACTTTTACTTTTACTCTTGACACCTCTGGATGTTATGAACTGAGGCTTTGTTATGATCACTTCAAGTGTAATTTTTAGGACTATTATTACAGTATATGCATGTGTGTGTGCACAATTCTCACATGAATTGTCAACATACTGTATGAACTGTATGTGTATTTGTGTTTTGAAAGCGCTTTGAGTCAACTTCATAGTTGTAATACTGCACTACATATAATACATGTTGCATTGTGTTGTATTATATTGTATTGTGTTAGATAGTTGCTGACTTGTGTTGCTAATTTAAAAAATCTGAAATGTATTAGATTATTTCTTACGTCATTTCTTGACAGCAATGTAGTGCCCAAATGATATTAAAAAAAAGAAATAAAAGGCAAAATATTTCTTTCTTTCTCTCTCTTTTTTTAAGTCAATTACTTTTATCAGGCCATGGCAAATAGCCTTTGGCACTGAGAGAAATTCATACAAACATATAGAACTTCATAACGGAAACATGCGGAGAGAAATGATCATGCAACACATCACTCCTCTTCCCTTCAGACCTCTCTACTCTTCTACCCTAGTGTCTTTTCTTATACCCTACATATCCTTCTTCTCATCCCCTCAGTGCATCTCTCCTCTCTTCTACACAGCACACCACTCTTTGACCCCTGTGTCTTACTTGTGTCTTCTCTGCATACCACTCTTCATTTACCCACCCAATGCCTTACACTCGTACCCTTCAAACCACTCGACCCTGCATAACGTCTCGTCTCCTCCCCTGTGTGCATCTCACATATCTTCTTCTCATCCCTTCTTCTTCTCATCCACTCTTCTTCTCATCCCCTCTTCTCTCCAGTCCCACCCTGTACACCTCTCTTCTCTCCCCGCGAGTGAATTGCTGTTGTCTTCTACTCTCCTCTCCTCTCCTCCCCTCTCCTCTCCACTCTCCTCTCCGTTTCATCTCCTCTCCTCTCCTCTCCTCTCCTGTCCTCTCCTTTCCATCTTCTCTCCTCTCCTCCCCTCTCTTCTCTTCTCCTCTCCTCTCCTCTCCTCTCCTTTGCATCTGATCTCCTCTCCTCTCCGCTCCTTTTCATCTCCTCTCCTCTCTTCTCTTCTTCTCTCTCGTCTCATCTCCTCTCCTCTCTTCTCTTCTCTTCTCTTCTCTTCTCTTCTCTTCTCTTCTCTTCCCCTCTCCTCTCCTTTTCATCTCCTCTCCTCTCTTCTCTTCTCTTCTCTTCTCTTCTCTTCTCTTCTCTTCTCTTCTCTTCTCTTCTCTTCTCTTCTCTCCTCTCTTCTCCTCTCTTCTCTTCTCTTCTCTTCTCTTCTCTTCTCTTCTCTTCTCTTCTCTTCTCCTCTGCTCTCCTCTTCTCTTTTCTTCTCCTCTGCTCTCCTCTCTTTTCTTCTCCTCTCCTCTCCCCTGTCATCAGCATCTGTAGTCCAGTAGTGCTTAAGCCGTGCCGAATGAGTCCCTCTTAGATAGCACAATCAAACAGACACAGATGTCAAAACATTTGTACCCGATACGACACACACGCGTACACACACACACACACACACACACACACACACACACACACAAACACACATAGACACAGAAACATGCACACACACACACACACACACACACACACACACACACACACACACACACACACACACACACACACACACACACACACACACACACACACACACACACACCAAATTGTCTTTAGTCACACTGCATATTTAATGGAAGAGGAGCGCTGTGTCGGCATGTCAGCCTCTCTCGAAGGAGATCTGTCTCTCTTTAACATGCAGTTCACACTCACAGCATGGGGCTAATGTATCATTGCTAGATGTGACCTTGAAGCTCGGGAGCTTTGACCTTGGCAATATAGGACTTTATGGCAAAGAAGGAGGCTGTTTATGTGGTGAAAACTTTCACTGAAGAGCTGCAAAATGAGAGATTATATTCAGGCTGCTATTATGATATGCTACATATATTTCAATTGAAACATATATTTTTATGACGTCACCAGTAAGTTAAATATATATATATATATATACTGTATATTATGGTTCCTTCCTTCATGGTATGTTATGGTTCCTTCATTCAACAAAATGAAATCTAAGCAAATTAAATTTCCTTCTTAGTAAGTCGTGCAGTCGCAAACTTATTCTCTGGAATACAAGATCCATTTTACGCAGCAGAATCCAGTGTGTTCTTGAACGCATATCTGTCACTGAATGTCTTCTTATCAGAGCAGATTAGAGCATTACAAAGAGAGGAGGGACATACAGCAGCAAGGCACTCCAGGGCTTTATTCTGCTATCTGGACTTGTTGTAAACATAGAGCCCTCAGCTATCTAGAAAGGCTCACTCTAAGGGCTCCAACAGAATAAAGGCGGTATGAGAACATGAATCAGACATTCTGGTGAAGTCTAAGGGCTTCCGCACACCGGCTCCGACAAAGTGCTGAGCACTGCATGGGCAAAAGTTCGATTTCATTGTTTTCAATAGAACAACGCACACTGGCGCCGATGTCCGCGGACATTCACCGATGTCGGATAGCAATTACAGACGAGTTCTATTTTGTCGGCGCCGCCCATTGATCAATGCAATGTTCGTGTGAAATTGGGTTTGGGGGTCCGAATTCTGTCGGAAGCAAAAGTGTGCCGCAGTGCTGTCGGAGCCAGTGTGCGGCCGGCCTAAGGGCTTATTCACTTTGAAAGGCAGCATCTTGCCTAAAATGACTAAAATGATGTATCATACAATATGTAAGGGTTAACGTTCGGCGAGAAGGTCGCTACCGTGGAATAGCAGCACGACAGAGAGAATCTTTAGACCCCGACGCGGAGCGGAGGGGTCTTGTTCTCTCTGAAGTGCTGCTATTCCACAAAGCGACCGACTCGCCGAAAGTTAACCCGCTTATTATATGGATATACTTAAATGATTCACACATGGCGAGGACATTTCTTTAGACCTATTTAATGTTAAGATTGTTGCTGCGCAAAACAAAACAGTGCCGTTGTGGAACACCGCTAGGCAACAGCTAGGTAGCCAGGACAACAGGTGTTGTCTATCACAGCAGCTGATTAGAGTGACAAAAGACCGGACCCCCTGCGGAGTGATATGAAACATTCGCTTTAGCCACTGACTTGTATACAAGCCAGTGGCTTTAGCAGTGAACGTCTTGTTGCCATTGACAGCGGTAGCCAGGACAACGGGTGCTGTCTATCACAGCAGCTGATTAGAGTCTTGTTGAAAAGTCGCTTTAGCAGTGAAAAGTCGTGTTGCCATTGACAGCGGTCTGTTATTTTTCGATAACGGACGGGTTGGTCTATAACAGACGTCCGAACGTTGGGGAGCCCCGTTGAAATGAATGGAGCATTCGACAGATGACGTCACAACCATACAATATATAGATATAAACAAGCGGCGCCCGGATGGGCAGCGGGCAGAGAATACTTGTACAGTGTATTCTTAAACTCAATTGATTCTTGATATATGATGTGAAGTGTTGCACTATGGCAAAAATGCTATATTTACAGTAAGACATTCTATGATTAGCCTATAGTGATGTGTTTGTTATATGGCTGAAGTGATGTATTTACCGTAACAGCATGGTGTTCTATGGCGAAAGATATTCTATGGATAATACTCTATGGTTAATTTAACTTTATATAGGCTGAAAGATAAAGCTGTGCTTTTTAATGTGAGATTTTTTTTCTATGGTCAAAGAGATATAGGCTATTTGAAAATAAGGCGTTCAAAAGTGGTGCATTATGTGAGGTGAGGCTTAAGTGGTGCACTATTGTGAGGTGCTATATGGCTCATATGATGAATTTAACTTTGAGTTATTCTGTGGCGAAAGTGATGTTTTTAACTGTAAGTTGCTCTATGGCAAATGTTATAT
>NC_085878.1:38623714-38636214 GCF_034702125.1 Engraulis encrasicolus
TTCACTATGTTTGTAAAGTGTTCCAGAACTCAAAAATAAAATGTGTTCTAGAAATAGAACAAATGTGTTAAAGAAGGCCATGAAGAAATGTGTTCAAGAATTGGTAAGATGACAAGTGCAAAAAAAAAGAAAAAAAAGTCTACTTGAACATGATGCGGAGTGGCACCCGCTCATTTCCTGTTTCAGTTAATGTGATCACTTAACCCAGGATTAAATGAAAGGCTTGTGGGCGCTGGCTTAATAGTGACACAACAGGCCCAACAGTGTGTCGTGTTAGCCTGGCTAATTAAGCTGTGGAGAGCAGGCCAATCAGTCATAGGTTTTTTATACGCTATATAATATCCCAGTGGAGTAGCATAACACTGGAGGGCATTCAGTCTCCATCTTGGAATTCACTGCCATGAAAAAAAGTCACAAAATATATAGATTTCTATTCCCTGGCCAAGCGTTCGGGGCAATCAAAGGTTAATAAAACTTTCCCAATTACTTTTTCTAGCCCTGTGTGGGGTAAAGAAATGTCTTTGTCAATTCTGCATTGACTAGGCAGTGTGCCGCCACATGCCATCTCTCAGAGGGGATTAGAGCAACAAGGCAGTTCCAGGGGAGGAGCATTGATTAGGAGACCTACATGCAAAGCAGTGGTGCATTTCTGGAAAGCTTAGTTGTTAGCTGTTGGCAACTTCGGTAGTTGCCAATGGGAAATTGCATCGCAACCAACAAAGTAGCTAACATAGTTAGCAACTACGCTTTCCATAAATGCACCCGAGAGGTGCGTCTCTCAACAATATCATTGCTAACTAAGCTAGCAACTTACTTGGTTGCAATGCAATTTCCCATTGGAAACCTTGTAAGTTGCTAACTGGTTAGCAATGACGCTTTAGAGAAACGGGGTCCAGGATAGGCTGTTAAGGTGGCCATGTCTAGAACAGGGACTATCAAGTGTAGGGGTACATCTTTAAAGGTACACTGTGCTAGATTTTTAGTTATTTATTTCCAGAATTCATGCTACCCATTCACTAATGTTACCTTTTTCACGAATACTTACCATCACCATCAAATTCAAAGTATTCATTATGACTGGGAAAATTGCACTTTTCATACATTAAAAGGGGGATCTTCTCCGTGGTCCGCCATTTTGAATTTTCAGAAATTGACATTTTTAGCTGCAACAGTGACTGTACTTGGGCCATAGTAGAAAATATTAGCTAGTTTATTACTTAGTAAACTTTCATGAAAAGATCAAATTTGGCATCAGTCAATGAACAGCATACAGTAGTTGCAGTACCTTTTTTGACCATTTCCTGTACAGTGTACCTTTAAGGTACCAGTGTCCTTGGAAGCTGGCAAACCAAGAGAGACTCTTGAGGTAATAGTGTCTTTAAAACAAGGCTAATGAGAGAATGGGTGTATAGCTTCATCACTTTATTGTTATTGGTTCATCACTGGTCCATCACTGTCACTCACCAATGTTAAATGCTCAGTTATTATTTATTACTTCATCACTTTACTGTTATTGGTCCATCACTGTTACTTGTCCAGTTTTGCACTTTGATGTCAGTTTGTGAATGTCGGTCCAGTGTATGTCTGTGTCCTTTCATGGTATCGGGAGAGAAATGTAATATCAATTTCCTAGTATGACCTGTGCATATGAAGAAACTGATAATAAAAGCTGACTGGACTTGACTTGATTTTAAAGTGGAAGTGTTTCGAGTCCGAGGCCAAATATCAGAGTCTGTTAAGGTAGCAGAACTATGATCACCGAGGGCCTGCTTTAGAGTCTTATGAGGAAGACCAGGCAGTAGAGGCTCTGAAGTTTGAAGAGATTCTGCTAGACTACCTTGAGCCATCTCCTCAGATGGCAGGGGTTTTTTTTAGGTACCGGTACAACTTGGTGAGCTAGAGGAATCTGGCAGTGTCTTTAGATCAACAATGTCAAGCCGGCCTTGATCTAAAGATACTTCCAGATTGCACTACTTAGCCTATCTATACCTAAAGACACTAGGAGACATTCTTAAAGGGACACTGTGTGAGATTTTTAGTTGTTTATTTCCAGAATTCATGCTGCCCATTCACTAATGTTACCTTTTTCATGAATACTTAGCACCACCACCAAATTCTAAGTATTCATTATGACTAGAAAAATTGCACTTTTCATACATGAAAAGGGGGATCTTCTCCATGGTCCGCCATTTTGAATTTCCAAAAATAGCCATTTTTAGCTGCAAAATGACTGTACTTGGACCATACTAAAAAAATGTTTGTTTATTACTTAGTAAACTTTCATGTAAAGAAATTTGGCAATGGGCAGCCCAGTTTCAATGAGCAGCATAGTTGCAGTACCTTTTTTGACCATTTCCTGCACAGTGTCCCTTTAAGGTGGCAGTATATTTAGCTACTGCTATGCTATCTAGAGGTGTCTGTTAAATGTGGGGTTGCAGGTTAACCATTTTTAGAAAATGTACTATTATGACATCACGTTAGGGGTTCCGCAGGCTCATAGGAGTCAATGTAGAACCTTAGAATCTTGGGGGAGTTCCCCCAACGTGATGTCATACCTGCAACCCCACCTTTAAGGTGGCAGTGTCTTCAGAAGAAAGCCACTCTGGAGAATTTCGGAGGCTGTGCCTTTTATTCCCTACTTATAAAAAAAGACAAATACACTACACTCTTCTTTAGAATATATTTGGTGTTAAAATTAACGTTGCAACGTGTGTGTAGCTTACATTGTGTTTGACTTAACCTCTAACAGGTTGCCATAGTTACACGAATGGCCTTGCTCCCTGGCAATGACCTTCAATGCTTAAGTTGCAAACATGCTCCAAGGTTACGGGTCAGGAGCATACGGATGTACTGTACTCCACCATACTGAGTCTATATTTTAGGGGGAATATGAACTATATGAACAACCTTTCCATGCACCTTTACCCTTCATGCCACATATTGACGTTGTTGAAGTTTATACATCCGCCTTAATGAATCACCTGCTTGACCTGCAAAGTGTCTGGCCATCAGCCTGACCATCAGATGATGTGAGAGAAGGATGTGGGAGGATGGAGTTTATGTCCAGGCATGTCCAGGTCAATTAAATAAGACAACTCTGAGCCGTTTCTTTACTCTGCACTCTGCACACTGTGCACAGAGTTGCCAGAATTAGGCTGCTTAGGATGGCCGTGTGCGGGTAAAAATGGATTTTAGAGAAAAAAAAGACGCCCAATTTTTGGCCATAGAAATCAATTGAATTGGGCTGGATTTAGTGCTTCCAGGCGAGTTTTGAACATTTTTTGGGGGCTGGAAATCATCAGCCCTATCTGGCAACCCTGACTGTGCACTGTACAAATGCAGTGATTTGTTTTGCCCTGCGGTGGACGTGCAGGTGAGTGGGTTGCAGCTTCAGTGTGCTATGATGTCTATTCTCGACTCGTCTTGGCAAGGCCACTGGGGTTAGAGCTCGATGAGCACATTTATTTATATAGCCTACCGAAGGAAAAGTCACTTACAATGTGCTCCCCCCGCCCGTGCTGTGTTCTACACTGCGGGTCTCTATGGAGAAAGGTATGTGTTAAATGGAGTTCAATAAAAAAAGCTATATTGGATACCTGGGGAGAGAGAGAGAAAGAGAGAGAGAGAGAGAGAGAGAGAGAGAGAGAGAGAGAGAGAGAGAGAGAGAGAGAGAGAGAGAGAGAGAGAGAGAGAGAGAGAGAGAGGGATATGAAGAGATGAAAGACTTAGGGAGGGAGGGAGTGGAAAGTGCAAAAATGTGTTTTGTACATCTCAAGTGGAAAATCAGTCTGTGAATTTGAAATGGCTTGTGTGTTTATCCGGTACCCCCAAACAGTTTGTCAGTAGCAAAGTGGAAGACATAAATGCAGTGAAACATGAAATTATGCTCATGCAAAGGCTAAAAGATTTAATTAGTTATTCTAGGCAGACCTCCTGCTGAGCAGAAGACGTCCTTTCAACACCAGAAAGCCATTAGGTGACAGATGTGCACGTATACAAACGTGTGTGTGTGTGTGTGTGTGTGTGTGTGTGTGTGTGTGTGTGTGTGTGTGTGTGTGTGTGCGCGCGCGCGCGTGCGTGTGCGTGTGTGTGTGTGTGGATGTGTGCATGCATGTCTATGTGTCAGGGGCGGAGCTATAGGGAGGACGAGCAGGGTACTTGCCCCTGGACCCAGGGCCCTCCCATATTGGTGGTGAGGCCCATATTGTGAGCTTGGCGAGCTGTATGGGGGGCCCTATAAGTGTCTTACCCTGGGGCCCTGTGTGCAATTGTTCCGCCACTGGTGTGTGTGTGTATATGCGTGTGTGTGTGTGTGTGTGTATGTGGATGCGTGCATGCATGCGTGTGTGTGTGTGTGTGTGTGTGTGTGTGTGTGTGTGTGCATGTGGGCGTGTGTGTTTTCATGTGCTCCGGGTTTTGGATATGGTAAGAGCTGAGGGAGGATTTCCCTGCAAGAGAAATACGCTGATTACTGTGTATGTGTATGCATGCCTGCACCCATGTGTAATGTACATGAGACACTCTTTAGTGCATGCGTGTGTGTGTGTGTGTGTGTGTGTGTGTGTGTGTGTGTGTGTGTGTGTGTGTGTGTGTGTGTGTGTGTGTCTGTGGGTGTTTGAGTGTATCCCTGCATTTGAGTGTGTCCCTGTTTACCGAGATCTTTTTTTACTGTATGTGTTTATTTGGACCTTGTTAAAAGCTAAGTGTTATATGTTTATTCCCTCCAGGATCTGTGATACATGTTCATGACAATAGTCCAGCAATTTTTCTCTTAGATGTATTTTAGACTATGTGTAGGTGTGTTGATACTATGTGATACGGTAAACACGTGTTAGTCAAGTCAAGTCAAGTCAGCTTTATCGTCAATTTCTTTACATGCACTGGTCATACAAAGAGTTTGAAATTACGTTTCTTACATCCCCTGCAGACATAGACATAGACTTTTGGTGTGGACATTGACAATTACACATACACAATTAGACATAGACAGTAAGCATACTGTACATTACACCTAGTGTACCTATAGCCTATATATATGAACAGACCATGCTGTAGTACAGAATGTATGTTTATTCCCTCCTAGGTAGACCTGTGATATATGTGGATGACAAGAGTCCAGCAGTTGTCCCGCTAAGTAGCGGGCATATGGACATCCAGCATGCCTTTTAACTTTGCTGAGAGGCACATCTCTGCAGACCGCCCGGAGTGCAGACTCAATTATGATGCGGAGTGTGAAGAGGATTAGAGGATAGTGTGTGTGTGTGAGCAGGATAGTGTGTGTGTGTGTGTGTGTGTGTGTGTGTGTGTGTGTGTGTGTGTGTGTGTGTGTGTGTGTGTGTGTGTGTATAACTGTGCGTGCGTGCGTACGTACGTGACTAGTGTGTGTATGTGTGTGTGTGTGTGTGCGCGCCTGTGTGTGTGTGTGCGCGCGTCTGCTCACATGAATAGAATATAATATGTGCGTGTGTGTGTGCGTGCGTGCGTGTGTGCGTGCGTGATTAACAAGGTCGTATGCAGCAGTCTGGGCCTGGAGATGAATCTGATTTAGCAAGTGGAAGCAGCTGGGCCTCGCTAATGCAAAGAGGGAACGACCGCAGATGAACAAGGTGCTCAACGAGTACAGACATCAAACAGGAAACCAAAGCAGGTGAACAAGTTGTCCAACAATACAATAATCACATGTAAATAGCGTCTTCTGGTGCTAGAGTGCTAGATCTAGTAACCAATGCAGGACTATTAAAAGCTTACAATGTGTGTGTGTGTGTGTGTGTGTGTGTGTGTGTGTGTGTGTGTGTGTGTGTGTGTGTGTGTGTGTGTGTGTGTGTGTGTGTGTGTGTGTGTGTGTGTGTGCGCGCGTGCATGTGTGTGTGTGAGAAAGAGACAGCGAGAGAGAGAGAGAGCACTTTTTAATATGAACCCTGGACTATTGTGACCTTCTTGGCACCCTCCAGACCTGGTGTGTGAATGTGGGAATCTGTGTATTTGAAAGCAGTTTGATTGCTTAGGTGTGGGTGCTATATATAAATACATGTTTGATTTGATTGAAGAAATCTAGTCGTTATTGGTACAACTGACCGTACAGCCACACAAATGAACAATAACAGACACTGGTGGTACTGCAAAATAAATAAATAGATAAATAAGTAAGTTCAAGAGAGTCCTTGTGCACAAGCCCTCAGTAATGCAGGTGCAGGTGTGAGGCAGGAGAAGGTGAATCAATGAAGCGACCGAAAAATAAAGTAAAGAAAAGTAAGCAGTGTGCGGTGTCTTTTGAATTTTATTCATAGATAAATAAATAAAGGAGCACAGACAAGTATGTATGTCCACTGATAGTGCAGGAACACAAACAAATAATCACAGACACTGATGGTAAAAGAAAGGAGGGGGTAGAAGTGGTGTTGGGGGGCAAGGACCATAGGCCTCAGTGAGTAAATGTGATCTTAGGTGCTTTTTGAACGTCACCAGTGTGGGGGCTTGGCAGATATGGAGAAGTAGACTGTTCCAAAGGGTGGGGGTTGGGGTTAGTCTTTTTGCCCTGAACTGATGCAGGTCAGGAGACTGATGGATATGCCATGCCAAAACATTATCTTGCACCTTTATCAATAATAGAAGGACCAGGAAGCACGCTCAACACCTTCTAGTCTAATTCTCTATACTGGGTGCTTAACTTTGTCAATGAATGAACTAAAATCTCAAAAATAAATGAATAAAGAAGCACTCATCAGATTTTGATTTCGCCATTTCACACTGAAGAAGGAGTGTAAGAACCCAAAACGTAATAACTGCCCATAACGTAATAACTGCCCATAACGTAATAATTTGGGCGTAATAAAACCCATAACGTAATAACTTGCCCATAATGTAATAAAAATTCCTTACCCATAACGTAATAACGTTCTGCCCATAACGTAATAAGTTATTACGTTATGGGCATGTTATTACGTTATGGGCCTTACACTAAAAAAAAGCTTTGATAATGTAATAACGATGCCCATAACGTAATAACTGGCAGTAACGCACAGATGACTTCAGTATTTGCAATGCACTTTACTATTGTACTGTTCATATTTCGTCTGACCTCTATTGTTGCAGCAAATAACAGTGACTGGATATTTAAGTGGGCTTGCAGAGCAAGGCCAGATTCTAGTAATCTCTAAGTCAGTGGTTCCCAAACCTTTTTCCCCGCGCACCCCCTTTCACATTTCAATGTGGTTCGCGCACCCCCTAAGCAAATGTTGCACCACCGCACATTTTGGGTAATCCTGATTTCCAATCGATCTGATGTTTTTTTTCTGCCATAATTAAAATAGAACTTATTGCATGACAAGTCTGTGAGTTAAAAATTACACTTCAGATGGATCCTTCCAATTAAAACTACCTGACGTTCATTCATACTGGATAAAAAACACACATATGCACCCTGCTCTATTCAGCTCGGGCACCCCCTGGTGACAGGCCGCGCACCCCCAGGGGTGCACGCACCACAGTTTGGGAAACCCTGCTCTAAGTAAAGTTTATGCTTGCTTGCTTGCTTTATTCTCTTGTGCAGGGCGGTAAAAATAGAAAATGGATCTCCTCCTAGGCCTTTCCAGATAGAGACACCGTTCAAACACTAAAACGACCGGCTCGGCTTGGAGATCATTTGTTCTGCTATAGCGTGTCCGTGTCTCTTGTCGTTTTTTTTTTTTCATTTTTGGCGATTTTGTGTAAGTTTGGGTCCCCATTGAAAACAATGGTAGAACCTTCATGAACCAAGGTTCCGCCACTCTAAAGATCAGAGTGTAGGAGGCTTTTTCGTTCATAAAACATCAACACTTTCACCTAGAAGTTTAGTTGACGCATTGTTAGCGATCTCTATGGGATGTCTCCCAAGTTTTATCTCCCAACTCCCATTACTTTTTAAATGGCAGGTGTGTAAAAACGACAGGGCTTTTACATTGGTTTTCCCATTGAGGCTTGAAGTGCCTTTTTCAAGAGGTCAGCGCATGTCCCACAAGAGGTCTATTTGTGACTGAACCGTTTAACCTATAAACTTCATTCAGAGACTGTTAGAGAGATCACACGTATGACTCTGATCAGTAAGCAGGACACGTGCCAATTCCTTTTATTTTTTAGCAACATCAAGCTAAAGACAAAAAAACTGTTTCTGATTCTGCCCTCTGCCTTAGAGCACCATACTAACTGCCATTCAGTCAATCAGAACAGGTGCAGCCAATATAGGGTTCCATCTCAACTGTCACTTTCTCTCAACATTCTATTCTTAACGAGCAACTGCTCTGTAGTTCTAGAAGTCTATTGTTCAGCTCTTCAATGCAATGTAATATTGTCTTGCTGTAATGCTTTTCATAGGCAGCTGCTTGGCCCAATGGTAATAGTCCTGCAATATGGAGGTTGGGAGCTTGAATCCCACTCGGACTCATGTTGATTTTCAAAATTATATCATGCAGTGTTCCTTATCCAGTTTAAAAAATACCATGTATGTCATTTAGTATCAATGACAAAGGTGCTGGATTAGAGATATGGAGGTTGGGAGTTCGAATCCCACTCGAACCCATGTTGATTTTCAAAATTATATATGCAGTGTTCCTTAGCCAACTTCAGATACCATGTATGTCATTTAGTATCAATGGCAAAGGTCCTGGATTACAGATATGGAGGTTGTGAGTTCGAATCCCACTCGGACCCATGTTGATTTTCAAAATTATATTATATGCAGTGTTCCTTAGCCAACTTAAAATACCATGTATGTCATTTAGTATATCCCCAAAACGCAGAGCTACAACACTTTCAAGATGGCTGAATCCAAGATGGCTGAATTGTTTGGCCCATAACTTCTGACTGGGTGGATGGATTTTTTTCCAACATTTCTTTTAGCTTTGTTTTCTCAATAGTACTTTGTTTCATCTCTGCCCCAAAAGGCAAGCCCGCTTCCAGCATTTTCTGTGAGAATGCAATCTATCCTTATCCTCTGCATTTCCTATGTGTTCAATCAAATTGTCTAACTACGAAGTTTTTAGCTATTATAATAATGACAAATACATAGCCTACAGTATTCAAAATTTCAATTCCTTTAATGCAAACATTTGAACTGCAAATTTCATACATGAACTACACAAATAGTGAAATTAAATGTCTTTTGTTTGTTATACAAAAAATGTTAATTAAACTGACAGACTGCTATTCTGTATAAAATTCTATTTTACCAGAATACTTTTCATCATATTGAAATGTAAAACACACACACATACTGTAGCATCCTCAACATAAACATTAGGTAAAATGAGTTCAACATAAAATTGGCATTACTTTCCATAAATATCATGGCTGAAGTGTTGGAGTGTGCTGTGATCTTGCTTTGTTCTGACTCAAACTTTTAAATGTAAAAATGTAAACAAACAAAATATGCATACTCAACATAAACATAAGGTAGAATAACATCCACATACTGTAATACTGACGTTACTTTTTTCAGTAAATGTCCTTGATCTTGTAAATTCCGTAGCCTACATGATTAAGAAGTATCCACGCTTTCATCCATTGGCTGTTCTCGCATAATAAGCCTTTCAGTCGTGTGCTGAGAAGGCTGCTGCGTCCAGCAGTCTTGTACAGCTTCATGATGCTTATTGATATGTCACCTCCACAGTCGCCTTCAAGTAGGCTCTCCACAAGAGCATCTCATATATTTTTTTTGATTAAACATGGTGCACAGCTGACGGATCAGGTGTGACACTAAAGCGATGGTTCAGGGTAGATTCACCCTAATGCCATTTGAACCGTGACATCCATCCAGTAGTCCACCCAAAGTGTTTTCTGGCTTGGGCGAACATTAGCAGAGTTACCGAGTTATTGTATGGCTATTCCGAATAGCTTGGCTTAAGTGCTATTGGGCATTCACATACATCTCCAAACCTACCTCAGAAAATTAACATGTCATGACACCAAACTTCTACAGTAGTACAAATATGGTCTCTATTCACCAAACTAAGCATTTGGAAGTTTGGAAATAGTGCTGGAGTTTATTATTATCAACTCAAGCTGAATAGATTCTGTCCTGCTAAAGCTTTGCCATCAGGGGCAGAGGCAGGATCAACATCAGGGACATAGACTGAGTCACCATCAGACAAGGAGGCAGCTTCAGCACCGTGGCAGAAAACTACTCCGAACCATCACTTTAAATGCCCCGAGCATGGCCATATCTTGTTCAAGGACAAAACCAATACTTTTCTGTAAAGCCTCTGAAGGTTAATAGGGAGCTCCATGACACATGGGTTTTTCAGCACCAGGGGCAGAGGCATCATCAACATCAGAGACAGAGACAGGGTCACCATCAGGGACAGAGGCAGGGTCACCATCAGGAACAGAGGCAGGATCAACATCTGGAGTAGAGGCAGGGTCACCATCAGGAACAGAGGCAGGGTCACCATCAGGGGCAGAGGCAGGGTTACCATCAGGGACAGAGGCAGGGTCACCATCAGGGACAGGGGCAGGATCAACATCAGAGACATAGGCAGAGTCACCATCAGACAAGGAGGCAGCTTCAGCTAAGGCCAAGACCTTTAGGTCTGAATACGTTGAACCGGACCGAACTGTTTGATATACCCACAAAAACTGAAAAGTGACTTGTGCTTCCTATGAGGACTCTTGTGCTTCCTGTGAGGACTCTTTTCAGTGTGTTCTATTTTTATTTTCAAGCAAAATAGTAAAATAGCCCCTGCTGGAAAACAGCACCCTCTATTCTAATGAATCTATTCTCTTAATCCACTTCAATCTCAAATGTAAACTAGACTGCCTGTGCAGTCGCCTTCGACTGCTTAAGGTATATCCCCGAAACGCAACGCTTCCAGTCCCCCATCATTCCTACCACTCCCGTCCACCTTTTCATAAACGTATATGATAAATACAAACTATTAAAGAAATATATTTAATATCTATACATAGATCAATGACGTGCATAGGCTTAAAACCAAATGACTATTGTGAAAATGAAGCAAAAAATGGGGCAAATGGTAACACTTTTTTAATGGTTCACTATTACAGTGAATATACCACATTAGGTACAGTGTAATAACCATTGTAACAATATTTAATACCATGTAATACCAGTGTAACACCATGTACCAATTTTGTACTACATCATGTATTTTTGTGTAAGTGGTATTACATGGTATTGTATATTGTTACACTGGTATTACACTAGTATTACATGGTATTAAATATTGTACATTGGTTATTACACTGTACGTGGTAATGCATATTGTTACACTGGTATTACACTAGTTTTACATGGTATTGAATATTGTTACACTGTACCTAAATAATATGGTAGATTCACTGAAATGGTGAACTGTTATAATAAGGTAGTACCGGGCAAATCAATCCACCCAGTCAGAAGTTATGGGCCAAATAAAAATTCCGCCATTTTGAAACTGTTGACCTCCAAACTCAAATCAGTTCATGAACCTACCCTAGAGCATTAACACACCAAATCTGGGACAAATCCGTCCGACTGGTCAGAAGTTATGAGCCAAACAAAAATTCGGCCATCTTGAATTCAGCCATCTTGAAAGTGTTGGCCTCCAAACTCGAATAAGTTCATACACCTACCCTAGAACATTAACACACCAAATCTGGGAGAAATCCATCCGACTGGTCAGAAGTTATGAGCCAAACAAAAATTCGGCCATCTTGAATTCAGCCATCTTGAAAGTGTTGGCCTCCAAACTCGAATACGTTCATGAACCCACCCTGCATTAACACACCAAATCTGGGAGAAATCCATCCACCCAGTCAGAAGTTATGGGCCAAACAAAAATTCGGCCATCTTGAATTCAGCCATCTTGAAAGTGTTGGCCTCCAAACTCGAATAAGTTCATGAACCTACCCTAGAGCATTAACACACCAAATCTGGGAAAAATCCATCCACCCAGTCAGAAGTTACGGGCCAAACAAAAATTCGGCCATCTTGAATTCAGCCATCTTGAAAGTGTTGACCTCCAAACTCGAATCAGTACATGAACCTGCCCTAGAGCATTCACCCAAAAAATCTGGGACAAATCCAAACATCCGTTCAAAAGTTATCGCGTTAACACGAAAGACCTTACGCGGCGGCGGCGGACGCGGCGGATGCGGATGCGGCGCTCCGCGGCGCTCCGCGTTTCGGGGATATAATTACCTCCACCAAGGAGGTAATGTTTTCGGTCGCGTTGGTTTGTCTGTCTGTTTTTCTGTCTATTTGTCAGCAGCATAACTCAAACTAAGCATTTTTGGACAAAACTTTGTGGGTTTGTTGATAATGACCCAAGGAAGAAGTGATTAAATTCTGGGGGTGATCCGGATCACGAACCGGAACCAGGACTTTTTTAAAGATACTGTCAGGAGGATAGCTCAAAAACGAATCAAGTGATTTGGACGAAACTTTGTGGAGCTATTAGTAATGACCCAAGGAACAAGTGATTAAATTCTGGTGGTGATTCGGATCACGAACCGGAACCAGGACTTTT
>NC_085878.1:38653714-38661214 GCF_034702125.1 Engraulis encrasicolus
ACTGGAGATGAAGAGTTCAGATGCAAAACCCCCTAACTCCATTTCCAAGACCTGCACTTCTATATTTGTAGAGAACCCCATTGTTGGTTTGGTTTACATTCATGTACTTGATAATGCATGTAAATAGTTATATTACATAAATAAAATAAAAAATATCCAACTTTGACAGCTTTGTATTAAATAAAAATGAATTAAGATTATTTTCTGAAAAAGCACTTAGGGGTTTTGCATCTGAACTCTTCAGATGTACATTATTTATTTATTTGAAGGTAGCCTACATATGACATCTTTTCAAACAACAACAATAACACATAGGCCTATCTAGTTATGTTGTTGCTTTTTCTTTGAAACAATGTGATCCTTTTAATTGTATGCAAACTGGCTTCTTGTGTTCTAATTTTAACTTTGCAATGTTACCAAAATGTCAAAAAAGTTTAAAGTGTTTGAAAAACAGATGGTAGGGTGTTGCAGTTGAAGCAATGTGTGTACCGTAGCCTGTCTGTTTTGTATTTTCAGAAGTTCAGCTTTGAGCTTTGGGTCATTGTGACTCATTTTGGCAGATCTGGTTGCAAATTATGCACACCACACACACACAAACACCCTACCCTTGTCATGTCATACACCAGAACACAGTAGGTGGTGATTTACCAGCATGTAGAAAAAATATTTTTCCATTAGCATAGTCTAGCTAAAGCTATGTGGTACCTCGTGTTGCCTCGATCACATCAACATAATGTGTGTGTGTGTTAGCATTGTTATTTAGTTTCTAATCTGTACTGTCATGATAAAAGTGCACAGGAATGAAACGGGTGTTAGCTATAATGGCTTTCCTGTTTGCGATGCTTGAGGAAACGATTGTTACCCGTACTTTGCTATTCCAAAAGTCCGCAGGAGTTTGAAACCTGTACGGCCATTGGTCATTAGTACCACTAAGGTTGGCACCCAGTTGTGTAAATCATGGTGCTGGAATTTGTGCTTACTAGTCTAGCCCTTTATAGGGCAGTGGTGTAGTGTACGTAGAACACAGGTATACGTAGTACACCCACCTCAAAATTTCAGGTATTTCAGTATACCCACCAAAAATTGATTGATCCATTATTTAGAATAGCACAAATATATACCTCAAAAATGCTCAAATATACAGTATGCCCACCTCAAAGAAGTAGACTACACCACTGTTATATGGCACACAAATTTCAGCTAACGAGTGAAATAAAAGGTTTGACAGGCTCCAGACCACTGCTAATTGGACAAATGTCAATATGTCACTATCTGTCTGAAAGTCTCTACACCCTTGTAGAGAGGCATGGCAGGGATATTTGTGTAAACTATTTCGATGCAAAAATCACCTGGTCAGGCTATTGTTCAGAGCCACATCATCTGAAATGCTAGCTATCTAATGTCACTTGACTGACAGTTGTCGTTCTGTAGATAAAAGTAGACGTGCCAAAGTACTCACCCAAAATTAGGTTACTTCCTGCTGTGTTGCATGCTGTTTTTCATTACAACCTTCCATTTTACACCTATCTTGATGGCAGCAAAACTCCTTATCCTTCCATCATATGTTTAGGAATAGGCTAGCTAGCAAGTCACTGACAGTAAATGTTTTGATTCTCCAGGAAGTAACTTGAGACGTGACGTGACAAGACGTGATCAGGAAGTGGTTTGACTCGCTATAATAAAACTCAAATACTGTGTGTAATAAAATGCACATATGATGAAATATCCAGATCCTGACTTTGTAGGTGTATTCATGATCTATGTCAGTTCTGCTCATCATATTATTATGAAAATCAGAATGTGTAGATTCAGAATCCATTAAAAAAAAAACATAAAAACCTTATTTTACGTTTTGGGAGCCAACGCATGGGAGGCAAAAACGAAAAATTGAAATCATACCCATGGCTACGCCTATGCTGCCCAGGGCGCCAGTCAATGTAGGATCGACACTTTGTGCTAGCGAGAGGGAACATGGTAGCAATGGGTTCTCATTTCTTCTGCCAAGTCTGATTATCATTCTACATTTCAAAACGCATAAACCCATAGGTTCCTATACCCTGTGTTATGCAGCTTTGTTGTTTTGTGTGAAAGTGAGAGGGAACAACACAGGTGTTAGCCAGTAAGATACATAACAAGGCAGACAGGACGAGGAGTGCTTGGTCTCTTTTATAATTGGTGAGGGGAAACGGGAGGAAAAAAAGGCTCCCAAGTGTGGAAGTCATTGCTGCAATCCTCTCGTGTACGGCTGTTAGAGGTGGCAGCATGTTAGTGTTCATTCTCTGGCTGTTTGTTCTGATACTGAGAGGTGGTAAAGTGGTGCCATCGTTCTCTGCCCCATGGTAGTAAGAGGTTGGAGGGGAGTGCACCGCCATGTGCCTGTGGGAAAGGGAGGAAGAGAGAGGTACCATGTGGCCACAGTCAGTAGCAGTGTTGCCAGATTGGGCTGTTTCCCGCCCAATTGGGCTGCTTAGGATGACCGTGTGCGGGTAAAAATGGCATTTAGCAGAAAAACCCGCCCAATTTTTGCCATAGAAATCAATAGAATTGGGCGGGATTTTGTACTTCTAGCCGGGTTTTGAGCATTTTTTGTGCTGGAAATCATCAACCTCATCTGGCAACCCTGGTCAGTAGTCATGAGTGGTGGTGTTGTCCTCTGTCCTTTGGCTGGGCGAGGAGAGGTGGGAGAGCACTACCATGTGCCTGTGAGAAAAGGGCATGTCTGAGGGAGAAAAAAAGCTGTGGGGCCCACTGGGAAATGCCCGCTATGCCAGCTGGCCAGTCCAGCCCTGGGCCACAGTCAGTAGTCATGAGTGGTGGTGTTGTCCACTGTCCTGTGGCTGGTGTTTGGGAGAGGTGGGAGGAGAGAGCACTGCCATGTGCCTGTGGGAAAGGAGGAGGAGAGAGGTACCGTGTGGCCCCAGTCAGTAGCCATGAATAGGGCTGCACGACATCAGGAAAAAAAGTAGCGATAATCAATACATTTTCAATATATATTGTGCAACCCTAGTCATGAGTGGTGGTGTCATCCTCTGTCCTGTGTCCTGTGGCTGGGGAGAGGTGGGAGAGCACTGTCCTGTGCCTGAGAGAGAGGGGGAAGAGAGAGGCACCATGTGGCCACAGTCAGTAGTCATGAGTGGTGGTGTGGTGTCGTCCTCTGTCCCATGGTAGTGAGAGGTGGGAGAGCACTGCCATGTGCCTGTGATAGCGGGCAGAGGTGTACCATGTGCCTGTGGGAGGGGGCAGAGGTGTACCATGTGCCTGTGGGAGGGGGCAGAGGTATACCATCAGTAGTCATGAGTGGTGGTGTCGTCCTCTGTCCTGTGGCTAGGAGAGGAGAGGTGGGAGGAGAGAGCACTGCCATGTGCCTGTGAGAGGGGGCAGAGAGGTACCATGTGCCTGTGAGAGGGGGCAGAGAGGTACCATGTGGCCACAGTATCCAATTAGCAGCTGATTAATGGATGTAATTAAAGTCCTGATTAGTGATCACTGGTGAGCTGGTTGGCCAGAGGGCTGGTCATCGCGGTCATGGCAGGTGTGCTGATAGGCTCCTGAGCAGGTGGACAATGAAAGTGATTGGTTGCTGGGCAGATAGAGGACATATCTGACTGGATAGCCTAGTGGGAAAGTAGAGGATACTGCAAATCGGATTGGCTGCTGGACAGGCAGAGGACAAGCCTGATTGGCTACAAATCTGATAGAGCAGGGTGAGAACAAACGTGATTGGGTAATGTGCAGGTCAAGGACAAACGTGATTGGGTACAAGGCAGATGGAACTCCATCCTGATTGGCTACAAATGTGAAATTCAAACGTTATTGCGCGATGGCCCGCTTGACGATTCCAATTGACCACTGACAATGTGGAAGGGTACTGGTGGCTGGTTTAATAAATATCTGGCCGACATGCACTTTGTGCTGCATGGCATTGTGGGGCGTTTTACTTTTATTAAGCCATGAATGGGCGTGGGAACCATTTCATTTCACATCTGTAATTTCAGACACCTTCTGCACTGAGCTGCAGCGTCAATTCATTTCAGCGAGGTCAGTAACCTTACCCCTTGCCCCAGACAGGCTTCGTATTACTGGAGGGCACTTTGAGACTTCCAGAAGTGGAGACAGAGGTGAGGTGGGTTGCCATGTAATTTATACCCCTACACATCTGGTGGAGGAGGACTGGGGATGGCTTGTCGTTTTCATCTGATCACGTTTGGTGGAGGAAGGCTTGACATTTCTGACATTTAGGCACCTAGACACCTGATGGAGGAGCAGTCTCTCCTGGTACAGGCTGTCATCATGCTTTAGCGTATGTATCGCACACTAGTGCATTCAGCGTGTTGGTGCGACTTTCATGCACTTTTGACACGTGACAAGGTTTGCACAGTTTTCCCGCCGTGTCAGCGATTTTGTTTTGTCACAGCACATTTCTGTTACTAAACGCAAATATACTTTGCTGTGCTCTAACCAAAACCACCCCTAAACCTAACCTGTCTTTAACCCTCTGAGGTCTAAGGCCTTTCAGAGGCTTTTAGGCTGCTTGCACCACCCTGACATTTTCAAGTATTTTCAACTAACAGTAAGCATCTATGCAAAAGTGGAATATATGGTTGCATTCTGAAAAGCCTGACAAGAAATAATCTGAAAGAAAATTGGATGTCATACAAACATGTTTTATTTAAATTGAGTATAAACACAACTGTACAAAAAAAAAAACAGGTTTCAGAGGTGTTCAAAAAGTACAAGAAAACACAGAATAAATATATCTAGCCAAGACTTTTGAAGTTTGAATCTTGAAAACAAATGTGTTTCAATGACAAAAACTCACAGAGTTACAGATTTGTTTTTGGAGACATGTCAAATTGCCCTCTGAAGGTCACTCGGACCTCAGAGGGTTAAAGCAATGTTTCTGCTGCTTTACTTTTGCCAAGAACGGCGAGATTAGGCGAATTTCTACCTAAATTGTGCCTAAACCTAAACCATCCCTAAACCTAACCTGTCACAGGGCGTTGTGGAGCACGCCTTGACTTGGAAATGCATATTGGACACACGCGATAGTGGGTTCAAATCAGTGTGTCATAGATACGCCTACAGTATGCATGATAACATGTTGCCTGTTAAGGATGGGAAGCCTGCCTCACCCGAGAGGCCAAATTGTTTGGAGTTTCAGACAGACACGCATGCACACACACACACACACACACGCACACAATGCTATATATCACACATACAATATCATACAAAGGCCACTGAACGAGCAGCATGCATTCTAGAAAGAAACTGCTAAAAATATTACACAGGGCACCTTTGTATTGTATTGTATTGTAATGTGTTCCATTCTATTCTATTCTATTCTATTCTATTCTTTTCTATTCTATTTTAATTCTGTTTTCTTCTCTTCTCTTCTCTTCTCTTCTCTTCTCTTCTCTTCTCTTCTCTTCTCTTCTCTTCTCTTCTCTTCTCTTCTCTTCTCTTCTCTTCTCTTCTCTTCTCCTCTCCTCTCCTCTCCTCTCCTCTCCTCTCCTCATTGTCATTATACAGCCTGGCATCAGTGGGCACTATGCCACAGTTCTTGGTGGATTGATGTGTTGGGGATCATCCCTGGAGTCCTGCCGATGGACAGGCATAATCTACTGGCTCAGGAAGGGAAGACATCTGAAAAAAGACCCCACTGAAATGGAAAACTGAAAAAGGACCTCACAAACCCTTCTAACAAGTATTTTGAAGATTTGATATGCTGACTGGAGAACTGGGTGGTACAGGGGTCAAGGTCTTGTAGTGATTATTGAGGTACTACAAGGTGTTTCTTTCAAGCTGTGCACACTTTCAGTCAAGATGTTCAAGGACATGATGTGCTGGCAGGCAGTGTCCACTCAGCCTTGACTGGTTGCCCTGTATGGAAACAGACCACCAACCAAAAGTCATGTTTTCAACAGATACAGTATATAGTACACATGCCTGTCATGATTCTAGACTTATACCCAGCTCTGACTTTTAATCCTTGCCTCCAAATGAATCCAAGGGTTTTTACTTTGCATTTTGAATACTGTGTACCTTAGAAGACATGCACGCACGCACGCACGCACGCACGCACGCACGCACGCACGCACGCACGCACGCACGCACGCACGCACACACACACACACACACACACACACACACACACACACACACACACACACACACACACACACACACACACACACACACACACACAATGCTACACATTGTATTCTGTTCATGTGAGCAGAGACACATTAAATTGTGGTGTGATGAAATTAATGATATGCTCTTCTTCTGTCCTCTGCCTCTTTTTCTCCGGTGTGGATTACCAAAGGATTTCAAAAGTTAATTCCCCTGCTATTTAACTTTCTCTAAATGGTGGTGAATAATAACAGAGATCAGATGAGTCCAGCCTCCTGATAAAACTCTGAGCTGTATTTTAAGCATTTTAAGTAGGCATTGTAAGAATGCATTTTAAGCCATGTTTTAAGTATTTACAAGACAAAAAAAATATTTGACCCATCCCTTGCTTTGTGTTCCAACAGCCTTGTCCACTTGCCTCAGTGTCCTCCCCCCCTCAACATAGAGGTGGTGGACTTTCCCCCTTTCAACATGCATGTAAAAAAATCAGGCACTCCTTACTAAAGTTACAAAAAGTTTTATTAAATTCTGGCTACATGTCTACGCATTTTGATATAGTGTCATTTCAACTGAAAATTAAAGAATAACATTTGAAAGGTGTTTTTGAAGCCACGGTTTATTTTTAAGAGAAATTACAAATGTGTTAATGAGTAAGCTTTTTTACATGACATTCATCTAAGTGATTTAAATCGAGTGTGTTATATGGATGATGTACAACTGGCATTTTAAAAAAAAACACTTTTTTGTCTATAGTAGACAAACATGCTCTATCTTCGGAGGTACAGTATAGAGTGAAGGGTAGGGATAACCCTTGGTTTAGCGACTCTCTTGCCGTATTCATCAGAGAAAGAAATGATGCTTGGGCGAAAGCTAAACGGTCTAATGACGAGAAGCATTGGTTATATTATAAAATTCTAAGAAATAAATGTACTAGATTAATAAAAAATACAAAAAGTGTTTATTATCTAAATTTAATACAGGAAAACCTAAATGACCCCAAAGCTTTTTGGAAAGTTGATAAAACTACTTCAGGGGATGTGCCACCCCCCTCCGTTCCTGAAGCGATTATGACTGAGCAAGGAGAGGTGAGGGGTAAACAAAATTTAGCAGAGGTTTTTAATGAACACTTTATTAATTCAGGAATTGTGACACAGTCGGTTCTCTCAACATCCAGTGCGGATAGTGAGCCCCTTTCAGTCTCTTCTTCCTTTTTAAATGTGCTTAGCTTTTCTAATATATCCACATCAGTGGTGTAGTCTACTTTTTTGGGGTGGGTATACTGTATATTTGAGCATTTTTTGAAGTGGGTATACTGTATATATTTGTGCTATTCTAAATAATGGATCAATTAATTTTAAGTGGGTA
>NC_085878.1:38676214-38681214 GCF_034702125.1 Engraulis encrasicolus
AAAGTGTTACCGAAATATCTATGGGAGCAGAAAGGATCATGAAGCCAGTGGAATACATTCAATAATCAATCCATGGCCATGATAAGGTATAGTAGGTCCTTTCTGTGATGTGGAATTGATAAGACATCCCTACTTTTGATGACTGCAAACATCTATTTATGAAGCATTGAGAATATGGTCCACATAGCAGGCCATTTACAGAGTGAAGATGTTAGCAGTGGCTGCATTCTCAGAGGACAAAGGTTGAAGAAGAAGAAGAAGAAGAAGAAGAAGAAGAAGAAGAAGAAGAAGAAGAAGAAGAAGAAGAAGAAGAAGAAGAAGAAGAAGAAGAAGAAGAAGAAGAAGAAGAAGAAATGTACATACGTATGACATAGCTATCCTTCTCCCGTCTACCTAAACAAGATGATGACATGGTCTTGTTTTTACAGCATAAACGTGTATAGCTTTCAAATCATTTTGTTTATTTAACCCTTTAACGCATAACATGGGTCTAAATAGACCCGGCTGAGTTTAAAATTTCTATATCTTTCTAAGAATACAATTTTCTTACTCAGCACTCCGTGAATTCCTCAATTGACTTGTTTTTGTCCCTTAGATGACTTAATTTATTTTTATGCAACATAACTTTTTGCGTGAAAACACTTTTTTAGTTACTACCCCTTTAACGCATAACATGGGTCTAAATAGACCCGCATTCATTTCCTATGTAATTTCATCACAAGCTTAATGTCTCTTAGCCATATTGAAAAAGGATTTTGATTATTTTACTAAAAGACCAACTTTTTATCATGTATGGAGTATTAACTCCCAACATAAATACTTATTTTAAATACTTGATGGTTATTATTTGATATAGAAGTCATTTTATATAACTATATGATATTTAGACACATGGGTCTAAATAGACCCGCATTCATTTCCTATGTAATCTCATCACAAGCTTAATGTCTCTTAGCCATATTGAGAAAGGATTTTGATTATTTTACTAAAAATTCAACTTTTTGTCATTTATGGAGTATTAACTCCCAACATTAATACTTAATTCAAATACTTTATGGTTATTCTTTGAAATAGACATCTTTTTATACAATTATATGATATTTACACACATGGGTCAGAAATGATCCGCATTCATTTTTTATATACAGAATTATTAGGCAAACATGTTTTTTGATCATATTGTCTTTTTTATGCTTATTTTCCAACAGGAATCTATATGAACTTGAAAACCAATCGGATTTAAGCATTCCAGGCCATGCATATTTGTATAAAAATATGGGGCTGTGGTCGAAGGTGCCCAACACCTTATATCAGGTGTGCAGAATTATTAGGCAACTTTGTTGTCTTCTTGGAAAATGGGCCACAAAATAGATCTAACAAACTCTGAAAAGTCGATTAACAATTTTGAAGTCTTCTAGAGGGATGTGGCTGTCGTGAAATTGGCAAGACGTTGGTCACTTTACCACAGAATTATGAAATGCATCATTACAAAGTCATCAGTCTCGTAAGAAATGTCACAGCCAAAAATTGAGAAGAATTTAAGGTGGAGCTACAAAAAAGTATTACCTTCAGTCCTATAATATTACACAACAGAAACCTACACCAAGTGTCCAGAAGAACAGGGCATTGAGCACTCAGAGATATGGCCAAGGTAAGAAGGGATGCCACTAGACAAGTTAATTAAGTCAAGACTGGGTCAAAAATACCTGGGGACAGAGTTTTCAAAGTTAGGCCTATATGGACTTGGGAAAGTGACTCTTGACAGACAGGGTGGATGAGCCCATGGCTGGATCATTGAGAGGAAGACATTTGCATCTTTTGAAGACCATGGTATTTATGCTGTACTTTGCTGGCATTTGAGTGGAATTCATGTAAGTGTGCACATTGCTGATCTAGCCATAGACTCATCTACCTGGTCCATTAACAGTCACCTTCACAAGTTCGTAAAACCATTGAAAAAAACTGTCTAAAGACATTTCTTGACCCAGTCCTGACTTAAGTTTCTTGTTGAGTGGTCTTCATGTTTCAGCCTGTTTTACCTTGGCCATGTCTCTGAGTGCTGAATACAATGTTCTTGTGGACACTCAATGTAGGTTTCAGTTCTGGAATATAACAGCACTGCAGGTAATACTTTTGTGGTAGTTTCATCTTCAATTCTTCTAAATCTGGTAGTGACTTTGTGAGCTCATGTCATGTGACACTGATGGCTTTGTAACAGTGCTTTAGACGGATGTGACCAATATTTCAAGACAGCCACACCCCTCTGGAAGACATCAAAATTGTTTATAGTATATTTGGAGTTTGTTAGATGTCTTTTGTGGCATATTTTCCAATAGGAAAGCAAAGTTGCCTAATAATTATGCACATTAATTATGCCCTGATATAGGCTATTGGGCTCCTCCGATCACACCGTCTCTTATTACACAAATATGCATGACTTGGAATGCTTAAATCCAATAGGTCAGCAGTGGTCAACAGTGGTCAAAAACAGTTTATTTGTTCCTGACTGGAATCCTTTTAAATATATTTTAGTTCCTAACGTGAAACACTTCAGACTTAGGCTATGTCTGCAATAATGGGGGAAATTATTTGTGTGTTTATTTATATAAGATACAAAAAATAACACCCATTTTGTGCATTAAAAACAGCCTAAATCACAACTTTGAATCCATTAGCTATTAAAATACACTAATTGTGGAAGTTATTATAGTGAAAGATTTAGACTTCCTTTAGAAATGAATGCGGGCCATTTTCGGTCCACGTCTAGAAATTAGTGATTTAATTCCAAATTCATGTTTATTTGTAAAATAAAAATATAAGAACATTTTAAAAAATACTTTTTTGAATTAAGGACCACCTATGTAATTACTTTTAGAAGAATTATGGGATAAAATGTATTGGTTTTAGAAGTTGTGTGAGAGAATACATGATTAATGCTCAGAAATACATTGGAAATGAATGCGGGTCTATTTAGACCCATGTTATGCGTTAGTGTGAGTCCAATGGCTTATGGGTCAAAGACGTCCAAAAAGGAATTGTCATTCAGTGTAACGGATACCTTCTGCTGACTATAGCTGTAAAAAACTTGACTCCTTTTATTTCATTTTTTTTTCCAGTGAATTCATGAAAGCCTCAGCTGTCATCCATTCACTTGCAACAATTTAAACATTACGTTTTCTTACCGTTACAGTCATCAGAAGGTATCCGTTACACTGAATGACAATTCCTTTTTGGACGTCTTTGACCCTTATGCATTAAGGGTTAATTTTTTGTCATTTTTTTATAAGTACATGCGTCACTGTTGGTCTACAAAATGTATTCAATTCCTGTTTAATATTTAACAGTTAATCACCAATGTCACAGGTTCGTCTGCGCTGTGTTGTGTATAAGAAGAATGGAATGTCCACACCAGAGCTGCATGGCCATCATTGTTATTTTACTGTTGTCTAGGCACTTAAATACAAATAACAGACATCAGTCGCCGGGGGATCTCGCCTCTGTCCACTCCTCTTCCCAGACATAATGTAGACAGTAATTTTAACATTTAATCGTTGCATTATTATAAAGAAAATGAATTCATCTGTCTTAATGTGTAATTTCCTGATGCCACCACATCTTATACTTAAAAATATATCTATATATTTTTTACTAACAAGCACTGTTGACAATACAGTATGTTTGACTTCCAACTGAATGACTCATTTCTGCATCTACAATTACATAGATAAGAGTCATCTCCAGTTGCTACATTCACTATGGCCTCTGCAACAAATTCCCAGTGACAGACTTGTTATTTATGTTGCCACAAAATAATAACTACTCTAATAGTGTTATTTCCATTGTTATTATCTTCCCATAAACATGCAGTGGTATTTTTAAGGCTATCTGAACAAAGCCTGTATTTTCAGATATCAAAGCAGAGCAAAGCTTTGGAGAAAACTAATGCTGTATGAGGTTGAAAATGCCCTTCTGTGAAAACTAATGCTACATGAAGTTGAAAATGCCCTTTGGTAGCAACGGTCTATTGATTTGCTCTATAAATACCAAATGCTCTACCACACACCAGGGCGAAAGCTGTTTATCTGAAACTGTTTTGATTCTTGAACCAGTTTGCAACACCACAAGAGCTTTCATTTTATTTATTGCAATGGTATCAATACATTAGTGATCATAGGACAATGTGCATCACTTGCTAGAGTGGCATCTTTCAGACTAAACCAATACTCTATGCCCCAGACATTCATGGCCTTTGCTGTAAATACATACCCTGCGCGGTCCAGACAGATTACTACAAAGACAAGTCAGTAAAACAGACCTTATTGTGTCATACAGCAGAAATCACAGTGACGTCACTAACTTATCATTAAGCTATCATTATAATAGGGCTATGGTGTCACATGGAAACTGATATAATATTTAAGCAGGCCTGTCACGACCAGACAAGCAAATGAGGCAATTGCCTATACAGGGCCCCCATCTGAAAGGTGGAAACGGGTAATGACTGGTTACTTTTATTCTCAAGACAGCAATGACAACTTGGTGAAAGTGGCAACACCTCCCTAAATTCAATGATTGAAAACAAACTGCATTTACAGCACAATGCTATCGTAATGTAGGCTGAATCCCATTTCACCCCTTTGCCCTGCGCCTTTCCCCTTCCCCTCCATTTTACGCATTCATGTGAAGGGCTAGGGCCATCCCAATTCACGTTCAGACAGAGGGGAAGGGGTAAGGGGAAGAGCTTTCTACCCCTTGAAACAGAGATTATCTGAAGGCACACTTCAGATGGAGGGGTATGACCGAATTTCTCTGAATGCATTGCGAATGCCTTTGAAAAATGTCTGCATCAACAAAAGCGCTCAAATATAAGTATTTTCTCCGTAATGTATGGAGATGACATGAAACATCATGAAAAAATGCTATATACGTCAACCTAATGCATGGAATTTGTGACAGCTGTGAGTGTCATTCCGTGATTGTTGGAGGGGTGTCTCAATTCG
>NC_085878.1:38686214-38691214 GCF_034702125.1 Engraulis encrasicolus
AACACATTCTAACACAGAATGAGGGTCCTAGCTTTTAATTGCAACTCATTTCATGTTTGCATGTGCTGTGGTGGCTGAAGGATTTGATAGGCAGAGGGCGCCTTTCCAAATAAGGGCTTAGGCTAAAATGGGTTAAAAGTACCAATGACATCAAAATCTATATAACTTGTTCTAGCTAAAACAAACAGAACGGCATTGTTGAAGAATCTCTTCCACAGCATGCCAGGTGGTGTAAAACAAAACATAGATCTGTCATCAAATAGCTGCTCAGTGGAGAGACATATTCACAGGAATGTGGAAAGGTATGCAGGCATAACGAGTTAATTTCAGATTACTAGGGATAGTTATCTCAAGGAAGGGAAACAGTCTCAGAAAACAAGGGTCATCACAAGCTTCTGAAGATTGATTTATTGGCGCGTTCTCTTGTAGCAGCTGTTAGTTTGGGAGACCATGATGGAGAAAAAGAGTTTGTCAGAACACAAGATAAGTCTTCCAAAACATTTCAGTCAGTGTAGTAAACATGTCATTCTTCCACAACATCTCTGTTGGTGTAGTAGAGCACGTTTTTGTGACATGGTGCGTGTCAGGGCTGGTCTGGCCATCTGGCATACTGGGCATTTCCTGGTGGGCACTGAACCCTCGTGGGCCCCTATTTTCAGATATGTAATATATATATATATATATATATATATATATATATATATATATATATACATATATATATATATGTATATACACGTGTATATATATATTTTTTACATTTCTGAAAATAGGGGCGGTCGAGGGTGCGGGGCCCCCTGGTGAGTTAGTTCTGCGCTGCTAATTATGAGAGGGGCCCCTTTAAGCCAAGAGTGCCCGGGCCCTATTTCTCCTCCAGTCCAGCCCATGGTGCAACATCTCTGTTGGTGTAGTAGAGCACGTTTCTGTGACATGGTGCGTGCACAGTACAGTACGGTGTGGTGGAGTTGCTAATTGACAGGGTGTGCTAATGGATGTGCAGGAATCCGCATGCTAATGTGTTTCACAGCGTCCATATAAACAACATGAAACTGCTGAGTGCAAATTGAGAAACATTTCAGTGCGAGGAACAATCAAGGCACCCCTGCTGCTGATGAAAGCACTGTAGAGGAGATCTGTTGACGACGGCAAATTGAATTTCAATAACTGGGAGGCCTGAGATAGTTATATTGTTGTGAGTGACACAAAAAATGAATAATAATAATATTTGATAAGAAGAGCAATTTTGATAAAAGGCTTTTAATGACTAGAAGTTAATTTGATTCGCGTATTTGCTATAATTTCTTTCCCTGCCTATTATATCTACCACTTCTAAACTCTTTTCAGATGTGGAACACTGGAAGATCTGTTCGAGCTGTGGCTTCTGGATGTAGTAGAGTAGGGGATGTGTTAAAATATGAAGACCTATAAATGGAGCTCAGTTGTAACACACTTTAATTTGCATTACTTTTTTAACAGTCATGTAAAAACACATCACCTGACAGGCAGATGAACCTTACGCCACAGCAGTTGGCTAGAATATTGAAGCCAAATGTACTGTATTTACATCATTTAGACATAGGATGAGTGTTGTGATATAAGGTATAATCTGTATATATTTGTCTTTAGAAGAACAGACAGAGGGTCTCAGTGAAAGACACACTGTGTAAGTATAAGAACGGTTGGTCCAGTACAGGTAGTCATTACACGTGGATTCTTTGAAAGGCTGGTTTATTGCAACATGTTCTTTAAAAAAAAAAAGAATAAGAAAAGAAAACGAAGGAGACTATTTACAGCTTTGTGTGCCTCCCTACACCTGTAAAAATTGCTATAATACGCTGGGGTATGATTGACAACAGCATCTTCAAAAGGCTTAATTCTCCAAAGTAACATGCAGAGGAGAAGTTAGCTACGTATGTGGAAGAAAAGGGGTAATTTGGGGATTGTGTAAACGGGCTGTCTTAATCTCTAAGCTGTCGTTTGCTACAAAGAACAGCAGAGCCGAGCTACTAGGTTTCATATCCAGTTTTTCTTGTGCAAAGCTGTTTGCTAGTCAGTCCCTCTGCTCAACAATGATGGCTCTCCTGTTGCAATTTTACATGGCGGTAAATCATGTATCTTGTTGAATCTTTGTTTTCTTTCTCTCTTTGTGTGTTGTCTGACAAGGTTGCATGGAAATGTACCGTTCGTTCTATCTCATTGTAGTCTTTCTTGTTCTTTATTCTCCATTCTCTCTCACGCGCATACACACACACACACACACACACACACACACACACACACACACACACACACACACACACAAACACACACATACACACACACACACACACACACACACACACACACACACACACACACACACACACACACACACACACACACACACACACACCCTCCACCCTCTCCAGGGACAGATCAAAGGCATCAGCTCTCTACCTTAATTGCTAAAAAATCTCTCTAAAAAAACGTCCTCTCTCCCATCTCCCTTTTTTTTTAAAACATCTCACGTGTTTATACTTCAAGGCCTGCAACTTTGGAAAGAGACGTGAAACTGGTTCAACATATTATCTTCCCTCCGCCACACTTTTAAAAGTGATACAGGGTATTGAGACTTGTAGTTGTAACTCACTCTCTCTTTCTCTCTCTCTCTCTCTCTCTCTCTCTCTCTCTCTCTCTCTCTCTCTCTCTCTGCTTTTAAAGCTGTTTTGACAGAGTTGTGGAAGACTAGTACCAGAGTAGAGAAACTTTACAGATTCTGAGGGAGACCACAATGCCCACCAGGATTAGCTCTAAATGTTCAAGACAGTTTATTCACATGGAGACACCAAAATAGAAAAAAGGCAGTAACTGTTTTTTGTCTGTTTTTGTTTTTGTTTTGTTTTTTTGTACGTTTTTTATTATTATTTAAAAATGGATATTATGGTTTCAATGACATATAGGCCTAAAGTTAAATAAAATGATTGATGGGCAAAGAATGTGGTAAAATGGAGTAACACGAGCGCCACATGTTACTATTCTACCTAAAGTAGCTTGGGCTGGTCAACACAGTCATTTTTAAGTCATTTTACTCAGATGGGAGCTATGCAAAGTTGCTGCCTTTTTTCTTTGTGGGTTAGTATAGAGCTCTCTGTTCTGGAGGCTGGTAGAGGTGGTAGGCCTATGTTAAATTCATCTTACAGATATAGTGGGCTACACTACATACAGGGGGTGGACAAAATAACTGAGACAATTGTAATTTTAGTGTCATTTAGTTCCTCTTGCATCCACAGTTAATCCTATTGGATGTGGTTCATCCTTGGTGGTACGCAGACATTTCCTTTGGATACTATGGCTCTTGATACATTACAAAGACTTGCTCTCTCGGCCAAAGATGCAACAGTTACACACGTACCAATAATTTCTCCTTTTTGAACTCTGACATGTCACCCATAATGTTGTGTGCATTGCAAAATGTTGAGCAAAACTGTGCTCTTACCCTGCTAATCGAACCTTCACACTTCACTTTACTGGTGCAATGTGCAATTAATGAAGAGTGGCCAACAGGCTGGTTCTCTTAAGCCATTAAAAGTCCAACACCAAAATGACATGTGTCTCAGTTATTTTGTCCACCCCCTGTATATCAATGTAGGCCAGTGATGCCCTAACTGTGGACTGTGAAAGTATTCCAAGTGGGCCGTGAAATCATTCTGTACAAATCAAAATAATATTTCTGTGTGTTGCTATGTGTGACTATTTATTTGAGTTATATTATTAGAGGTTGGCCACAGACATTCATTCATGTAGAGTTGCATTCACTTTGAGCTATGCTTTGGCTATTGTTGTACTCTGGCGTGATGACTACTCTTAGTGATATCGGTTCGGAGTGACTCAGGCACGACTGTGCCGCCTGCCTCCTGCGATGTGATGTGATGTGATGGCTCAATTGTGCGCTCGGCAGCCATGACATTGCCCAAGTGTCCTCCCTGACTCATCCCCATAAAATGCTCATTTACAAAACTCCGCCGCAGATTAGTCCATTAGCCAAATTACCTAGCCATGCAGCAGTTGATTTACAAATGCGAAATCTTCCATCACCCGCGCAGCACGGGGTCCTCTGTTGCCACTTCAAAGGCACAGCGAGCGACAACGCAAGAGAAGAGAAAGCTTCTCAAGAAAAATGTCTCATCTTAGCTGGAGGTGGGCGAAGGTTAATGTCAGAAATACAGTAAGGCACTGAAAGAGGAGAGGTGCATATGATTCATGCTGTTTTAGCATAATGTAGCATCATCACAGAGCACACTGGACACAATCTGGCGGACATAAAACCTGCATACTTTTCACAAACTTCACATGAGTCAGAATAATACAAGTGTATGATAAATGTCTCACCTTAGCTGGAGCTGAGCGAAGGTTAATGCCAGCAATACAGTAAGGCACTGCAAGAGGAGACGTACATGCTGTATGATTCATGGTGTTTTAGCATAATGTAGCATCATCATAGAGCACACTGGACACAATCTGTCAGACATACTGTAAAACCTGCATACTTTTCACAAACTTCACATCAGTCAGTTCACCTTGTATAAAGGTAGCTAGACATTTTAAACTTGCGATAACGTTTAAAGACAACTTCAGTGTATCATGTAGAAAATAGATTATGAACTTGACAGCTATATCTATCTACCTATTTACATTTTTAAAAACATTTACCTTGGCTTTTCAAGATGTCTCCTTGAAAATTTGATTTTTGAAATGAAATTGCTCTTCCAGGTATCCCTATCCATGTATGGTAGCATCGTCTCCCCATCCCTCATGTGGGCCTGAGATTGCCTGTTGAAACCATGCAGTGTGTCTGTGTGTGTGTGTGCGTGCGTGCGTGCGTGCATGCGTGTGTGAGTCTGTGTGTGTGTGAGAGAGAGGGAGTGAAATTGAAGTGGCTAACGCACCCGAGTACCCCCAGGGACGCGACCCAGCCGTCTCTACCGACCTGCCCGACCCAGCTGACCCAGCACACCCAGCGG
>NC_085878.1:38703714-38706214 GCF_034702125.1 Engraulis encrasicolus
TATGCTGTTTGCTGTTGACTGCCTGGCAGGGCAGGGTGTGCTTTACTACCGCCCACCTCATTATCTCCAATTAGGGCTCTCCTGTGCGGCCCTGCCCATAAAGGGCTGCAGTAAAGCAGGCATTGGACCACTGAGGGAGCCCTATTAACCAGGCATGGGAGCAGGAAGGGAACCCTATTAACCAGGCCTAACAAAGAGGGGTGGGGGTGGGGGGGGGGGGGGGGGGGGGGGGGGGCTGAGACACAGCAATGGACGTGGGTGGTTGACGTCGGGGGGCGGTTGGTGTGCTGTTGAGACAGAATCATAGAGGTGGGACTGGTGGCAGGATTAGATGGGGAATAACATGGGGTGCGAGGGGGGGGGGGTGCGATGGTTAGGATCAGATGGGGCATATCCATGGAGCTGGTGGGCTGGGAGACTGGGGGGAGGATGGGCCATATCCATGACGTGTGGGGCTGAGATTCACCTTGGGGGTATGGGATTGGCTGAGGTATTTCGGATAGTGGAATTGAGAAACGGGTGTGGGGGAGGACTGGCAGAAGTGTGGGGGAGATGTGGGGTGTGGGTTAGGAAGGAAGCAAGATGGCGACAAGGCTATTGGAAAGGAAGAGAAGGAGTAAGAGGCATCTGAGGACATGGGGGCCGATGGGAGCTCACCAGCCAAGTATGAAGAAGGACAAATAAACAAACAGGAAATCGGAGTTTAATTGAAGTATAACGTTCATTATGTCCAACTGTTTAAATCAACAAGTAATACCGTCGAAACAAGTCAGGTAAAATATAACATTTTTACATGTCTTAAGTAAAAGAAAATCTCAAGTGTTGAGGAAATTGGAGTGCTTCTGTATCTTCACCTTTTTTTCTTGGTGCTCAGTATATATATTGGTGATCAGTATAGGGACTCTCAAACTTGTTCAGGGTAGACGAAATCCAAGGCACTCAAGTTTCTAATTTATTATACATGTTATTTGGCTACAATTCCTACACGTTCTGTTACCCTGTGGGTGATTATACAGCTGCTCCTCTGTTGCCTTATATGGCCTTCTTCAGGGCATAGCCTGTATGGGGAGTTTGAAGCCTGTATGGGGATCCTGGTGGTTAAGGAAAGGGATGGGCACTTATATTGATCACCTGGTGAGCAGACGGGACGTCTTCTGATTGGCTGAGCAGGTGTCCATTATTCCCTGAGAGCAGGACACCTATGATGTCATGCGGGCGTGTGTGTGTCTAAGGTGCTTCTTTCCCTAACTTTCTGGCAAACTGCTGTTACTAATTCTAAACTGCAGGCTACTATGGCCAAGACCCCGTCATTAATTCTATCGCATTTGGTTATCAAGCCAAGATCCCGTTGTTAGTTCTATCGTATTTGGTTGTCAAGTCAAAAACTCAGTTGTTAATTCTATCACATTTGGTTATCAAGCCAAGATCCCGTCGTTAGTTCTATCGCATTTGGTTGTCAAGCCGTCGGGCTGTTAGAACGCTCCGCCTCGTCCATTATTTCCCTTGATATCCGTTATTCCTTACATAAGTATGGAATGATGGGGAGGATGGGATGTGGGAAACTCAGGCCCTATCCTTAAAACCTTGGGCAGGGAGACCTAGCCAGGCCGTGCTCTCCTAGTGATGCAACACCTTCAGCATTGCTTCTAGTCAGGCCAAGAGCAATACAAATATTGTTTCTGAGCTCCCGAAAATTCGGGAACCCCTCCCACTTTATCAGGAGGCATATAATCATTAGCATACCAAGGGAGGTGGCTTGAACATGCTGTTTGGGAAATGTTAATTGTTCTTGATAAAACCATGTCTCGAAGAGATTTGAAAGCGGCTGATAGGGAGACCCACAAGGCTATTTCAGGAGCCGCTAATGGTGGAGTTATAGGTAGTGTAACTCAGACACAGACACACGCATGCACGCGCACACACATACACACTCTCTCTTTCACACACGCACGCGCACAAGCACGCACACACACGCACGCGCACAAGCACGCACACACACACACGCTCACACACACACACACATACACACACACACACACACACATACACACACACACACAATCTGTAGCCCTGTGCTCGGAGGCAGCTGGTGCTCCATGGAGACTCGGGGAGCCAGAAGCCTCGTGAAGGCGATTTATCGTTACATTAGCTCTCACTTTATGATGGAGTGCTTCGACTAAGGAGAACGTTCGCAGTAGGGCGGTCATAGTTTAGCACATGCTAAATTATACATTAAGTCATCAATTATTCCAGATTTAAGCGGGGAGTTTCCGTGTATTAGCCCCAGAAGCCTGTGATGTATTGATGGTCGGATTCGGCTATGACAGTGAATGCATGGAGAATATCACCCCAGTGGATATACTATACTACACAGAGCATTAAAGACAATACATCTGCAGAATAACACACACACACACACACACACACACACACACACACACACACACACACACACACACACACACACATATACACACAAACAGAGAGCAATCATCACATA
>NC_085878.1:38713714-38716214 GCF_034702125.1 Engraulis encrasicolus
ACTATATGTGGTCCAGGTTTCTGACCCATAAAGGAGAGTGGGGAGCAGTATCGCTTTGTAGACCAGGATTTTAGTCTTTGACTGAAGATCACGGTTTTCAAACACCCTTTTCTTAAGTCGCGAGTATGCTGCGCTGGTGCAACTAAGGCGGTGGTGTATCTCATCATCAATGGTGGCTTTAGATGATAGAAGGCTGCCAAGATATGGGAAGTGGTCTACATTTTCCAATTTGGTATTTTCAATATAGATGTTTGGGGGAGTGATGCAGTCCGGTAATGGCTGGAAGAGGATTTGAGTCTTCTTGATGTTTATGGCCAGACCAAGCTGTTTGTAGGCTTTAGCAAAAGCAGTCAAGCTGCACTGTAGGTCATCTTCTGAGAGGGCTACAATGGCATTGTCGTCTGCATACTGCAGCTCTGTGATGGGTACGGTGGTGGTTTGACCTTTGGCCCTGAATCGGTTGATGTTCAGAAGTTCCTCAGCCCTGTACACAATTTTAACTCCCTGTGGCAGCTGATTCCCTGTAAGATGGAGGATGCTGGCAATGAAAATGGAGAACAGTGATGGTGCAATAACACATCCCTGTTTAACTCCTGTGTCAACTCGGAATGGTTCGGTTTCATCTCCAAAGCCAGTCAGTACAGTGGCAGACATATTGTCATGTAGCAGCCTCAAAACTCGAATGAATTTATCAGGGCAGCCAATTTTTGCCAGGACCTGCCATAAGGCTTGGCGGTTAACAGAATCGAAGGCTTTAGTGAGGTCTATGAAGGCCATGTATAGAGGTTGATTTTGTTCTCTGCACTTCTCCTGCAGCTGGCGAGCTACAAAGATCATGTCCATGGTGCTTCTGTTTGGACGGAATCCGCTTTGTGACTCAGGAAGAGTGTTTTCTGACAGGGGGGCGAGTCTATTGGCCAACACCCTGGCTAAAGCCTTCCCTACCGTGGAGAGGAGGGAAATGCCTCGATAGTTACCGCATTCAGTCTTGTCACCCTTCTTGAAAAGGGAGATCACTAGGGCATCCCTCAATTGTGCTGGTATTTCCTCTTTTTTCCATATTTTGATAAGCAGGGTGTGGATGTGTTCAAGAAGGACAGGCCCGCCTTCTTTCAGAACCTCAGCTGGTATACCATCAGCCCCAGGAGACTTGTTGTTCTTCATCTTCCTGATGGCATCCCGTACCTCACTCAAACTGGGTGGTTCTGCCATACTTTCAAAGATGGGCAGTTGAGGAAGTTGGTCCAGTGCCTCAAAGTCAGGGGTAGTGTCCCTATTCAGAAGCTCTTCATACACGCACACACACACGCACACATATGCACACACACACGCACACATATGCACACACACATGCACACACTACTCTTTAAAGGACAAAGAGTATCCCACTCATGAGGGATATTTGAATTACCAACACGGACCACTAACATTCCTAAAAGCCCCAGGATAAGTTTCAAGATTTCAGCATCATTCAAGAATCTTTTGCACATTGTAATGTTTTGGTAACCAAGAAAAGCAGTTGGTACTTTTTGCATTTTATCTGCGAAGGAAACAAGTATTTAGTTTAGTGCACACTTTGATTATGTTGGAATGACAAGGTGTGCAATATCATTTTAAGGAGAAGAGTTTTTGCAAATTGCAGACCTGTGCTCAGAGTGTTTGCAAAATGAAAAATGAAAAATACTGAAACATAATAATTAAAATAATTGGAAACATCCATTTGGCTGGAACATTTTCAGAATTAAGTGATAATGCCTGGACAGAGAGTTATGCTGCAAAACAACGACAACAATGACATACAAAACTAAACCCTCCCTGGAAGAAATAAATACTAGGACTAATTAATTTGTGAGCAAGAAAATCGGCAAGCATGCAAGCGACCAGGGCAGAGACACAAAATATGTTGAAGATGTCGTGGGAGTAGAGCGACTGCCCTGACGGCCTGAGGTGAGCAGACTACACAGTATTAAACTACATGATCACAATTAATGTCTCTTAAAACGACAGCCAGCTAGCTTGCAGTCAACGTTTTACATGGCTCAGGTTGTTTTGTGGAAGGCTAACCCAACTAAGAAACATGCAGATGACATGTCGTTTTATCAAGCAAGAGAGAGCTTAAGGGGGTAGGCTAGCTAAAGGAAGCACATCTCTGCAGAGTTGGCTGCGAATAAATGAACAGGTGATGGTGAGGCAGAGAATCTTTTTCAGGATTGTAGAGGTTTGATCTTGGTGAGACCGCTAGGAAAGTGCTTTTTCTTATACGCTGATATGTTCTCCGACCCAAAGATACTATTTCCACTGTCAATGTTCATGTAATTGAAATAAATCCACTCCACATGATAACTGACGCTTAGGCCTACTGTTCTTCTCAAGACACTTAGGCCTACAACATGTGCATGAACTAACTAAAATATCTGTAATGAAAATAAAAGGTTATAAAGTCTGCGAGAAGCTCGGAGCTTCAGAGCAACAGATAAGAACTGGTCGCTTCCACGCCACG
>NC_085878.1:38721214-38728714 GCF_034702125.1 Engraulis encrasicolus
GAGAGACAGAGGTAGAGAGAGAGAGAGAGAGAAAGTCAGGCTTGCCACTGGCTTGGCTTGTCAATAGAGCTAGATCTTTATCTGTGAGAGGGCCAAAGCATGCTCTACTGCACCCTGATTGATGGGGCTGCCGGGCAGAGGGAGATGGACTCTAAAGATGGAGAAAAGAGAGGAGGAAGAGGAGGAGGTGGAGGAGGAGGACGAGGAGAGGTTTGGTGGGGGTGAGGGGAAGAAAAGTGAATTAGAAGTATAGAGGGATGTGGCCCTACCGTAGCACAAATAGGGCACTAGTTTGCTATGCGGCCGACCCAGGTATGATTCCTGGCCCCGGTCCTTTTTTGCCGACCCTTCTCCATCTCTCTTTCCCCACTCTCTTCCTATCATAACCTTCCCTATCCTGTCAAAAAAGGCAAGAAAGCCAAAACATACGTTTTTAAAAACAAGTATTGAGGGAAGATAGGAAGAGAGGAGATTGAAGGGAGACTGATTCTATACCAGAGGCGGTTCTTAATGTAAGCACTAGAAGCACGGCTTACCGATTAAAAAAAAAAAAAGAAAAAAAAAATCCGATTTGAAATCCTAAAACTCAGAGCCGTAAAACTGATAAAACAGCGACTCCACACAGTGGCTATGGTGAAACACTGTTTACCAGCGATGGTGAAACACGGTACTACAGCAAATGAAGCACAAATTCGGAAAGACTTGAAGTCAATGACAGCGATTCTATTTTTTTTATTGGTTTTCCAGCGATGCCCTGCCACGTTTTGAAGCACGGCTTCGACCAATAACGCGCCTGATAATATGATTGACAGGTGAGATGATGAATGATAACTCGATCTGACACGTCGCTTCGGTGACAGTTGACTGACCCTGGATGACAGGCGGGTTTTTTTGACACATTCAGGCAGCGAGACTATTGTGATCGGCAGCAGTCAAAGACAGAGAGCTAGAACTAGACAATGTCAGGACAAATATCCACAACTCTGAACGTGGTCGATAGGATCTTGGCATCGACACATTTATGTTCGCTTACCTACGACGAGAAGTTGACATTTAAACGTCAGGGTAGGGCTACACCCGATTTAACATTGATTCAGAGCACGGGCGACAGACATAGGGCTTTTCGGCGGGAGTGGTATGTGAGCTATGCTTGGCTAACAGGTAGCAGTGTTACAAATCGCTTATACTGCTGGCCTTGTCTAATCTTTTCGCACAATGAGAGTTTTAAGTGGGCTAGGACAGGATTTGTTGACTTGCGCAACTTTCATCGTTGTGCTAAAAAGCACGAGACAAGTGCAGCACATGTACGGGCTGGGGTGGATTTGACGAAGCTGGGCTCAGCTAATCGAATTGACCATTTGTTGGACGAGGGAGCTCGTCTTCAAACTATTAGACATAACGAGGTAGTGCGCAAAAACCGAGAAATGCTAAAGAGGCTAGTGTCGGTGACATCGTTGCTTGCCCGCCAAGAGATGGCTTTCAGGGGTCACGATGAGTCGGAGCAGTCAGCGAGCAGAGGGAATTATAGGGAGACGGTTGATGTCGTGGCGCTCTGGGACGATGTATTGACAGATCATTTTCAGGCCCCCTCCGCTGGTTTTGTTGGATGTTCGAAGATCATTCAAAATGATCTGATCAGTGCTGTAGCGACCGTACTTCAGCATGAAATACAAGAGGAGATAGATTCCGCTCCCTTCTTTGCATGGCAGATAGCACAACTTGCTATCATCTTGAGGTTTGTAGACATTAGTGGATGTATCCAAATGCGGTTTTGGGGTTTCTTTGATGTGTCCGCGGCCCGGAATGCCCAGGCTGTGTTTAACTTGGTGGACACTGAGATGGATCGATTTAACTACAGCGCAAAGCTAGTTGGGCAAACGTACGATGGGGCTGCGGTAATGGCATCTGAGCTTAATGGACTTAGAGCCAAGGTTAAGGCAAAAGCTCCCAACGCAGTATTTGTTCATTGTTATGCACATCGCCTTAATCTAGTTTTAGCACAAGGAGCGAGGTGCATTTATGAGGCAAAGGTTTTCTTCGGTACCCTAACTGGGTTCACCTCATTCTTTGCCAAATCTAGCAAGCGGGTAATGTTCTTAGAGGACACCGGCTGCCCTAGAATGCCCAGGACTGCGCCCACTAGGTGGAACTTTTCCTCGCGTTTAGTGAGTACAGTGGCAAATCACCGGGATCAATTGTTGGACGCGTTCGAGAGGATGCTTAGGTCTGACGACGTTACTGATCAACCGACTATCTATGCCGTCCGAGGTTTCATTCAGACTTTGGAGGACTTTCAGTTCATGTTCCTGTTGCTGACTTACAATGACATTCTATCCAAGACAGCGGTTGTCTTTGATATTTTGCAGCAGAAAATATCCGACGTCACCTTCTGCAAGCGCACGATTGGCTCGTTAATTGAGCAGGTGACTGATAATAAATCGGAGGCCTCTTTCCTGGCCATTTACAACAAGGCGATCGACTTTACAGACGACCCTGGGAATAGCCGCAGGCGCACGGGTGCGCAAACTCCCCAGCAGCATTACCGTGATGTGTACATGCGCATACAGGATAACTTGATCGAGCAGATTAATGTGCGATATAGTGGCCTAGATAAGTTAGCCTTTCTAGAACTACTCGATCCCTCTACATGTGGCAGGACAGCTTTTCCAGAGGAAGCACTGCAATCTCTGATGAGCAGTTATGGGACCCTTTTCGATGGAGAAAGGCTTAGATCAGAATTGAGTGTATTTTATGCAGACCAGGAACTTCACAGCACATCAGGCAAACTGTGTGACACCCTGGCGTTCTTTAAATCTTCAGGGCTGGATGTGGCTATGCCAGAACTGTATCGAGTTGGGTCATTTATGGAAGTTCCGTGACCGTGGAGAGGAAAGGTTTGTTTCTCACTGGATTTGTCATCTATAAAGTTTAAATAAAAAAATGAGCCGGGGTGCCCCTCACAAAAATGTGGGGACATTTTTTTGAGCCCTGTATCCAAAATGGCTGCTGCCAGCCAAGCTAGAAATTAGCTTTTTAATGGTTTTGCCGACAATGCTGCATAATACATGGTTTCTGAGACTATCTGGGGCAAGAAATTCACAAATTATGTAGATTTATTGATTTGACCTATTTCTGATCTTCAAATTCAAGATGGCTGCCACTTTTGGCTCTTTAAATGTCAATTTTTCAAAATCGTCAGAGAGCCTTAATGTTAGGCTCAAATGAAAGGTCTGCTCATACTGAGTTCAGTTATGGACAGTAAAATTACAAATAGGTAATCTGAAGGTCATCTGAAAGGTAAAAAAGATGAAGGTTTCTGGTTGATGAGAATTAAACTGCTGATTAGTCGGGTCGGGTCATAATGTGAGGTTCAGTGACCATTCTCTGGCAAGGGTGTTTTGATGATTGATTTGACCTCTATGGACCCTTAAGAAAAGATTTAGCCCCTATGTCCCTCCCAAAAATCCCGGCATTTTTTGCTAGAGAGGCAAATTCAAAATGACGTCCGGCGCCATCTCTAAGAAATAACTTTTAATCTTGAATGAATCATGTATGAGGACACTTTTTCATACATGTCAACCATGAGGATTCCAAATCTGACATTATTTTGATAATACAACTTTGTTTTGACCATGAAATTCAAGATGGCTGCCATCTAGAACAGTCGTTTTCAATGTTTTTTGGTCATGACCCCCCAAAACTGGACTGGGGACCCCCCAATTTGTGTAGCTCCATTCCTCATACATAGATATTGAGAAAATAGCTGATCTACAAGCACACAATACCTTAAATTATGAGGCGTAGTGGGCTTGTAGGTGGGCGATTTTCACAATGTTCGGCTTTTTAAATATTATTTGACAATTTGGCCAATGTTTTAGCATTGTTTGTTGATAGCTTTAGATGCAGTGATGGTATTTCACTTTGAGAGTCCTTACATTACCCCCCCCCCCCCCAAAAAAAAAGGGTCTCGACCCACAGACAGGTTGAAGACAGTCAAACGTGTAAAGTTCTCCGAGCTGCTAGAAGACTGTTGTTGAGGAATGCGTGACCTTATTCAATCCCAATGGAGATATAGAGGAAGACGCAGAAGAGCAAGCTCATCCAGAAGATCTCCCTCCAACATATTGTGATTGAAGAACCCTATGTTTCTCTAATTGACATGGGCATGATCTGGAATATGGCAACTCCATCAGTAGAAGATTGGCAGACACAGGACGCCACACCATACAATTGGTTGGACTATGTCCAAAAGGTGTCTCCAGCATCCTTGCCTGCCAGTGTGGAGTAGCGCTGTAGGTACGCCAAGTAGTTGTCAAGAAGGCAGTGTTGGCGTAAGCTGTTTGCATCTGAAGGGAGACAGATAAAAGACTCTCTTCATGGTCTTCCACTTGGAAGTACAGGCTTCAGCCATGGTGCTACTCTTTTTATGTGCATAGATCACCAGTCTCATGAACGCAAACAGCTCTTCTCAGATGACACATGGCCTGGACGAGCTGATGAGGAAAGTGGGATCTGTTGTTGGCACAGAACTGGAGGCTCTCAGTACCACAACTGAGAAAAGGACACTGAGCAGACTGGACTCTGTAGTGGACAATAACCATCACCCCTTGCACTCAGTCTTTGCTAACCAGAGAAGTCTGTTCAGCCACAGATTCCGTGCCATATCCTGCAAAAGATGCTCCCTGTATGTGCAGGTCTCGCTCATCATCTTCTGTTGAGCATGTTGTATCGCAGGGATCATTGACATTGGTTACACGGTGAGAATGAGAATGGCGGGCAAGGATGATGGATGACACCTTTTTGACACAGCCCAACCACTTGTATGATGTGCCGTGCCGTGTCCAATGGAGTTGCCATCCTCCAGATCATGCCCTTGTCAATTAGAGCAACATGGGGTTCTTTAATCACAATAGGTTGGACGGAGATCTTCTGGATGAGCTTGCTCCCTTGCATCTTCCTGTATATGACAGTGGGGTTGAATAAGGTGAGTAAGGCCACACATTCCTCAACAAAATGGTGTTCTTGCAGCTCAGGGAGCTCAAGTTGACTATCTTGAACCAGGCTTATCACTACTTTTGAGAGCACTTCTGTCCATTTCAGCAGCTCTTGTTTTGAGTCCCTCAACGAGCTTCTTTATGCAAGAATGCTTGAAAAATGTCACGTTGAAAACTACTGTTCTAGATGGCAGCCATCTTGAATTTCACGGCCAAAACAAATTTGTATTATCAAAATGATGTCAGATTTTGAATCCTCATGGTTGAGTTGTATGAAAAAGTGCCTTCATGCATGATTCTATGTCATTCAGATCAAAAGTTATTTCTTAGAAATGGCGCTGGACGCCATTTGTCTCTAGCAAAAAATGCCGGGATTTTTGGGAGGGACATGGGGGCTAAACCTTTTCTAAAGGGTCCATAGAGGTCAAATCAATCATCAAAACATCCTTGCCAGAGGATGGTCACGGAACGTCACATTATGACCCGACTGTTTAATTCTCGTCAACCACAAACCTTGATCTTTTTTTACCTTTCAGATGACTTCTGCATAGCCTACTTGTAATTTACTGTCCACAACTGAACTCAGTATGAGCAGACCTTTCATTTGAGCCTAATATTAAGGCTCTCTGACGATTTTGAAAAAAATGACATTTAAAGAGCCAAAAGTGGCAGCCATCTTGAATTTGAAGGTCAAAAATAGGTCAAATCAATAAATCTACACCATTTGTGAATTTCTTGCCCCAAATAGTCTCAGAAACGATGTATTATGCAGAATTGTGGGCAAAACCATTAAAAAGCTATTTTCCAGCTTGGCTGGCAGCAGCCATTTGGGATATAGGGCTCTAAGAAAAAATCCCCACATTTTTGTGAGGGGCACCCCGGCTCAATTTTTTATTTAACCTTTATAGATGACAAATCCAGTGAGAAACGAACCTTTCCTCTCCACGGTCACGGAACTGCTATAAATGACCCAACTATCATGTGTCTAGTAGCCACAGTAGGTGCAACCTCGACTGGGGTAGAGAGGAGTTTTTCCTGTTTGAAACGCGTTAAAACGTTTGCGCGCAATACAATTGCACAGGAGCGTCTTAGGAACCTGGGTCTGATTGCTGTTGAAAAAGCAATGGTTAAAAACCTAGAGAGAGACCCACGCTGGTATGACAGAGTTATTGACGAATTCGCAACAAAAAGTAGACGAGTAGAATTAATCTATAAAGTGTAATATACACTTGAACGGTCATACTGTTAACGCGCACTGGGTAAACGTCAAAATAAACAAGCATATTTTCTCGCAACGGAACGGTTTTAGATGTGGATATAAGAAACGAATCAACGATGTTCAATGCATTGCAAACATTTCGAGGAGTCACACAAGTGAACTGAGCGGAGCTAATGGAAGCACAGAAGCCCCTTTCTTGCTTTATGGATTACAAACTGCAACATGGACAATGGTGGTGGAAACGCTTGGAATAAAGTGAGAAGTTGAGAGAAATACTGCAGTCAAGACAACATTTAAGGTAGGATCACTGGGTTAATATTTGTTCGCTCTTCTCTGACATGGATGTTTGAAGTTGATGCTATGCACCGGGTTGGCTCGCTTGCGCTCACCCATGGATGGATGGGTTAATTGTTCAGAAGGGCTTTGGTGTTGTCGTTCAGCCTGTTCTCGAGTGAAAAAGGCAGGGACATGCAATGACAGGTCACGGAGTAACGCAGGTGGTTGGCAGCTGCCGTGTTTACTGTCATTCGGTCAGAATACGCTTGTGGCCACGTTTGACTCCCTCACTTCTTTTCTTTGGCTGACTTTTTATTTAACGGGGTGGAATAAGAACACATCCGTTTTGGGACACTGCGATATGTAAAGTGAATTGTTGTAAGCGGTATTAACTTGGTAGAAAAACGATTGAGTATTCGCAGGGAGGTTGTCTGGAGAGCTCTAAAATCACGTTTTAAGAGCGCTTTTATAAAAAATCTCTTATCTGAGGGAGACCCCCTAGATTGGCTTTGTTTACCGGTTTCGTGCTTACCAACATCACACCCCCCAAAACCGCCACTGTTCTATACACACAGATTTCCTGTAGCATTCCATGGCAGTCTTAGCCTGGTTTTACCAGACCACATGAATTACTTCGTAATTCATTTTTGGTCTGGGTCCTCGTGCCCTGGAGCACTTGGGCTGGAGGAGAAAGCTCAGCTCTGGGTTTGAAATGAGCTCTGACCAATCACTGACAGTTGATGTTCCAGACGTATGTTGTTATGCTCCCAAAGTGTGTTCGCTTATTGGAAATACTTTTCCATGCAGGCAAGGCCTTAATGGGTGTTTTCAGCGGTTGGTGGTGGTGTGTGTGTGTGTGTGTGTGTGTGTGTGTGTGTGTGTGTGTGTGTGTGTGTGTGTGTGTGTGTGTGTGTGTGTGTGTGTGTGGTAGGGGGGTGGTGGTAGTGTGTGTGTGGGGGTGGTGGTAGTGGTGATGGTGGTGGTGTGTGTGTGGGTGGTGGTAGTGGTGAT
>NC_085878.1:38733714-38778714 GCF_034702125.1 Engraulis encrasicolus
TAGTACGGGCAGAGGGTTGGACAAGCATTGGAAGCTCTCCAGATCTAAGAGACCTAGTAGGGCAGTAAATTTGGAGCATATTTTTAAGGTAAAGGGATCCTTGATTATGGAGACATTTAAAAACAAGTAATAAAACTTTAAAATCAATTCTAAAAGATACAGGTAACCAGTGTAGGGACCTACATGCTGGTCTTATATGGTCTCTTTTTTAGTTTTGGACAGTAACCTGGCCACAGCATTTTGAATGATTTGAAGCTGTTTAATTGCTAGCTAGCACTAAGCTAGATTTGTAACATTGTTACAAAGATAAGCATAGCTGAAGTCTTAATTTCACCAAAATAACCACATAATACATGTGAATAAAAAAATAAGTGATCTGCATTGAAATTAGCCGTGTCAAATTAGCACCCGTCAACTGTCAATTCTGTTGACAGGTGGTCCCTGAATATTTTGGGGGGACAAAGATGTCCTCTACTGCATTGGTAGAGCAGAGCCTGGGAGGCATACAGGGCCTATTCTGATACTCCAAACATTAAGACGACCCAGCGAGCCCAACAGGAGTTTCACTTCTACAGATTTGCTTTGTCATTAGGAAGGCTGCCTAGTTTTATTTTGTTTATCTTCTTTATCTTGTTCATATTACTGTAAGCTGATTTGTCTGCCCTTTCCAGGTGTCTTTAAAAATGATTAAATAAACACCAGTATCCTCAAATTCAGCCTCAAAGGCTAGATCAGGGGTGTCAAACTCAAATTGACTGAGGGCCAAAATCAAAATCTGGAAGGAAGTCAAGGGCCGGACTCAATATTTATATTTTAAAACTGGACTAAAATTGTGCGTGCATGCACTTAACGCTCAGTTACATTTCACACACACTCATTCTCATCATACAAGGTAGTTCAACTGTGCCTGCACTTCCTCTGACACACCAAATATCATGTTCAAGTTTTGTTACGCTATACATTAGTGGTGCAAGTGGGCCAAAAGAAATACACATTTGAAATAATCTCCCGGGCCGAATAAAATGACTCCGCAGCACAGGCCAGATTTGGCCCCCGGGCCTGAGTTTGATACCCCTGGGCTAGATCATAGCTACTGAGTTAAAGATAGTATTGCATATTTCAATAACCGTCATAAAGTAGTTGTATATGGTCTATTTTTGCTCCTTTTTGGTATTCGGATAGCCTATTATTCCCAGCATTTCATAATTTTATCATGATTGACATGTACTCTTTGTACACAAAACCACACCTGATTTTCTCCAACATGACTTGACAGCAATCGCAGTGAACACATTCTGAAGAGCTGACCTGCATACTTCTTATAATGTATTGTGGAACTGTGTGTGAGTGCGTGAGTGTGTGTACTACTGCTGCAAAACAATTACCCAAGCTGGGACAAATAAAGCTACTTGACTTGACTTGACTTGACTTGACTTCTGCTCTCTTGATGTGCCTTCCTGCTCTCTCCGTTAGCATTCCTCTCCCTCTTCCTCTCCTCAGATCTGGTTCACAGGGAACCTTAGGATGTCATGGCAAATTCTATAGAACACAATGTGAGTCCACTAGAAAGTGGATAACATAACATACTCTCTATGTCCGTGACAGAGTTGAAGCCGACATTCACATGGAGTCAATATCAGAGCCAGAGAAAATTGTGAATATCCAGGTTTTTTTCAGTGAGCCAAGAGAGCTAACATTGGACTGTCTGCTACTGTTAAAGGCTTTGCTTTTTTCCCCTCCAAGTCTCCAGTGAACCGTGTTCAATAACAACAACGAAATAGAAAAAAAATCTGCTCATTTTCTGCCTTGTTTCAGCATATCCCCCACCGGCAAGGGCAAAGTCTGGTGACTATTTACAGGTGAAGGGGTTTAGCTGATCTTCAACAGCTTGCGAGCAACACGCACAAGGGCAATATGTTTACCCGCCAGTGAATCGTGCGCCCTTTTACTTTGGGATGCAGTCTTAGGAGAGCGATCGGGATACCAAAAATAATACAAAGGGCGGTGGGCGTGATCTCGGAGGATTTCAGCACATAATTGGCCATATGGGCTGGCGTACAAAGGAGCTCTCCGTGGCCCCCTGGGTGGGTGTTTGGGGTTACTAATGTGGATAAGGCCGTGTTTCTGCCCATGTGGTGTGTGTGTGTGTGTGTGTGTGTGTGTGTGTGTGTGTGTGTGTGTGTGTGTGTGTGTGTGTGTGTGTGTGTGGGTGTGGGTGTGGGTGTGCGTGTGTGCGCGCGCGAGTGTGTGCGTGAGTGTGTGCATGCGTGTTGTGCATGGATGCTAGACTGTATGCTTGTGTGGTGTGTGTGTGTGCTTGCGTTATGCATGTCTGTGTGTGTGTGGTCCTAGTCGAGGTGTGTTTTGTGACTGGTGTGGCCTAGCGTGGCACTGCCATGTCTGGTCCAACTCCCTGGCGCTGGCTCTGCCACGTCTCATTGCGGCTCCAAAGCGCCCTCAGTGGCAGTCGCCATATGCTCTCCTGTGCCATCTCCTGTGCCCACCCACACAGGAGCACGGGGCCACAATTAAGGACACTGGCACACCGGCACACACTGGCACAGACTGGCACCCCAATGGCACACTGATACACTCCGGCAGACTGGCATACAACAGACAGACACACAGACACAGAACATACCACAAACACTCACTCTCTCTCACACACACACACACTTCATGCGCGCGCACGCACACACACACACACACACACACACACACACACACACACACACACACACACACACACACACACACACACACACACACACACACACACACACACACACACACACACACACGCACACACACAGGGAGACTGGCACACACCGGCACTCTGATGCACACCGATGGATTGGCACACTTGTACAATCGTACACCGACACTGGCACATCGGAGACTGGCATGCACCATACAGAGCACCCTGGCACTCGGATACAGACTGGCTCGCTGGTCATTGGGCATGGTGACAGTCAGGCTGGCAGACTGGTACACACAATCACACTAACACGGTATTACCCACAGCAGACATTGCACACACTGGCACCATGGCACACAACAGTGGAATACGACACGCTACCACTGCAGTGACAATCAGACAGACAGACAGACAGACAAACAGACAGACAGACAGACAGACAGACAGACACACAGACACACAGACACACAGACACACAGACAGACACACACACGCACACACACACACACACACACACACACAGATTGATATACAGACAGAGAGAAAGACAGCCATACGTAGAAACAGACAGACAGACAGACAGAATTGCATAGGTAGACTCATGTATTTTCCAGAGATGTGGACTTGTGACTTGTGACTTGGACTGACTTGTGACTTGAGTCACAAATGACTCGACTTGAGACTTGACTTGCCAAAATTAGGAATGACTTGTGACTTGACTCGACTTGTATGCTATTGACTCGAGACTTTACATGACTTGACAGTTTTAGGCAGGGGCGCCGCTAGGGGGGGAAAGGTGGTACTGATTCTAACGGCCCGGCCCAACGCAGCACGGCCCTCGGTCCGTGGATGGGATAATAATATTTTATTATTATTATTAATTTAGAAATGTATAATTACAAAGAAATAGTAATTGGAAATAAGCTTATTAAACACACAACTGTCGATTCCCATAACGTTTTCGTCAGTTCTTTATTATGTTGTCATTTACCCTTCCCCCTGAGCTCTTGCGAAATGGTTCGGTCCAATCTGGTGCGCAAGGTATTGAATCGGACAGCATCCGAAAAATGCTGGCAGCAGGTGTAGCCTACAGAGCGACTGAGGTCTTAGGCGTGGGCTAACCCATAGAATGATAGTAATATACAATCTATGTGTTAATCACATGATGGTGAGCTGGTGGTGACAGCGAAGGCACGTTGGCAAAAACTTAAGGAAAGACGGGAGAAAGAGGAGAGGGCCAGAAGAGGCAGGCAACTGGTTACTCAATTTTTCTCCAGGAAAGAACGTATGCTCACTCAATGACATTGCGTTTTCAAACTCTATCAAATGGTAAGAATCCTTGGATTAGCCTCCAAGAGAGCATGTTAGCACATTTCCTATGCCTATTTAAAAACTCCACCTTTATTGTCACCACGCACGAACGGAAAAAGTGGATGAACGTCCGTGATAGGTCCAAAATTAGAATCTTTCATAGGGCCCAAAATTCCTGCCGGCGCCCCTGGTTTTAGCTTGCAATGACTTGCAATAGTATTCCAAGTCAGTGAATATATATTTTTTGCATTTGTGTGTGGAAAAAAAATGCTTGAAAGAAAGGAAAACTAAACAATTTACCCTTAAACTGTACCAGTAGACCTACTGTTTCTTGTTTAGAACCCCTTACGAAAATCCTTCATGGTTTTACTGTAGTAACCATGGTCTCTCTAAGTATTCTGAACCATTCATAGTATCACTATGGCTTATCCATATTTTTTTGGTAACCATGAAAAATGTGGTTCCTGACTGACCATGGATCATGGTTATTCAGGATTTTCACATTTTTTTCAGCCTGGATTGTGTCTATGGTTTAACCATGATCACAAACGATGCTTAAAAAAAAAAAAAAAAAAAAACATGGTTAATTGTGGGTTGCATGGTCACCCAAAAAACATAAAAACTTGCTCACGTCTGTGGTGTAATGGTTAGGGAATTGGACTGAAGATCACAGAATTGCAGGTTCGAATCCCATCCTTACCTCTCCCTACACCTCCATTCATGACTGAAGTGCCCTTGAGCAAGGCACCTAACCCCACATTGCTCCAAGGACTATCACCAATAGATGCGTTGGATAAAAAAAGCGGCAGCTAAGTGTAATTTAATGAATAATGGTTAGTTTTCAGAGTAAAACCATCGTTCATTTTATAGTTATCACCCAGTGAGCAGACGGAACGTCTTCTGATTGGCTGAGCAGGTGTCCTTTATTCCCCAGTAGCAGGACACCTATGATGTCATGCGGGCGTGCGGGCGTCCAAGTTGCTTCTTTTCTAACTTTCTGGCGAAGTGCCGTTACTAGTTCTATCGCATCTGGTTGTCTAGTCAAGACCGCGTCATTAGTTAGTTCTATTGTCTAGTCAAGACCCCGTTACTAATTCTATCGCATCTGGTTGTCAAGTCAAAAACCCAGTCGTCAATTCTATCGCATTTGGTTGTCAAGTCACCCCAACATTCTGCGCGCGTCCTTGCATGCCTCCGATAGAAGCGCGTCTCACTAGATTAGGAAGTGGTGCCCATAGCAACGTACCAAGAGCAGTGGTGAATACTTTCTCACGAGGCCTTAGATCAACATATTAATCAATGAATACTTAAATGCTGGTAACCGGGTGATAAGCAGAATAACGGCCTTCGAATTGTCCCGATATCAAGGGAAAACGGACTTGGCGAAGCGAGTAGCCCTTCGGCTGCGCCGTCGGGCTGTTTAGAACGCTTCGCCTCGTCCATTATTTCCCTTGATATCGGGACACCTCGTCGTCCGCTATTCCATACTTAAACCAAGTCAAACCAAAAACCATGCCGAACCATGCAATCATGATATACCATGGTCGATTTTCATAAAGGACATGACTGGCGAAGGGGGACATGCAAAGCAGTGTGGAGAGGTAATGAATTCCTGACCAAAAGTATTCGTCAATATTGCATATAGAATACAAGGTGACTTGTTAAGGACTTGGAAAAAATAAGACTTGGACTTGGACTTGACTTGGCTTTGGCACGACTTGGACTTTGATTTGACTTGGTCAAATGTGTCCTTGAGTAACTAGAGACTTGACTCGGACTTGATTGGAAGGACTTGAGACTTACTTGCGACTTGCAAATTAGTGACTTGGTCCCATCTCTGGTATTTTCTACAAAGCTTGCATATACTGTATCCAGTCTTATTGCCAATTGTGGGGTGTGTGCTTGTGTTGTGTCCTATGGTTATTGCTGTGTCTTCTCTGTAGGATCAAAGCAAGATGAGCTTGTAGCCTCAAGTAGAGAGTAGAGACCTCATTTTATGGTAATACACTGAATAGTAATTATACGGACCTGCACACTGATACAAGCATGGCCGTAACTACCATTGAGGACACAGAGGTCATGTCCTCTGTTTTTTTTTCAGTAATGTAAAATTTGTCTATGATGAAAATCGATATATGATCAACAATGATGTATTCAGTCTGTATATACGACATCTCTATTTATACTCAAGGCAGTGATTCATGAAAACAAACCAAAGAGTTTGACTGAAGTGTTTGAAGCATTCTAAATGTACAGTATGCAGTACATCACACAGTATTTGACCTTTGTATTTGAAAATGTCTGGTTACGACCCTGGATACAAGTGTAAGAAATTCTGAGTAGATTTCCAATGCCTAGTGCTGCAATTACCCTGCCGCCAAATGACACTTTAACACTTTAAACTGGATGTAGAGGGCAGAGAAGTGAAACTGACATTCATCCTTCACATCCAGAGAGGATCTCCATTGTCTTACTGTATTCACTCCTGGCCTCCTGATATGATATGATATCATCTCCTTCCAGCCAGCGTACTGGTAGTCTAATACAAAAACGCTTGTCCTTCGCCAGATAATTCGACTCATTCTGTCACAATTCCAAAGGACATTCTCAGATATCCCAATTTTATTGCTCACAGAACCCTCTCACACACGCATGTGTGTGCGGGCAAACACACACACGCGCGCGCGCACACACACACACACACACACACACACACACACACACACACACACACACACACACACACACACACACACACACACACACACACACACACACACACACAAAGAATATGTCCTTCATCTTCTTTCCTCTTCCAACACCTCAACACCCTGTTCTCAGTTCAAGTCACATTCCCTTCGCCTGGTCTTGCAGCAAATGCACAAATTAATTGAGTGTGTGTGTGTGTGTGTGTGTGTGTGTGTGTGTGTGTGTGTGTGTGTGTGTGTGTGTGTGTGTGTGTGTGAGAGAGAGAGAGAGAGAGAAAGAGAGAGAGAGAGACAGAGAGAGAGAGAGAGAGAGAGAGAGAGAGAGAGAGAGAGAGAGAGAGAGAACAAGCGCGAAACAGAGACACAGAGAGAGAGGGGGGTAGGCAGAGAGGGACAGAGAAAGAGAGAGGGAGGGAGGAAGGGAGAGAGGGAGAGAGGAAGGGAGAGAGGGATAGAGATAAACCTACATTCAGCCCTTTTGCACTATGAAGCAAGCTTTGAAAATGTGGATAAGGGTGAGGATAATTAGGGTAAAATGATGACTCTGTCAGGCAAGGAAATTTGAATATAACCAACTCGCAGTCAGACAAAATCAGAGAACATTTTTCTACTCTCTTTCCCATCTCTCTTTCTCTCTTACTCGCGCCCCACCCACTCTCTCTCTCTCCCTAACTTTGCTTGCTTTCTCCCTACTTCTCTCTGCCGTGTCCTTCTATTTCCCTCTCTCTCTCTCTATCCCTCTCCCTCGCTCACTCTCTCTCTCTTTCTCCCTCTCTCTCCCCCAGGGGGCTGGCTGTGGGGTCATGGCTCTCTCTCTCTCTCTCTCTCTCTCTCTCTCTCTCTCTCTCTCTCTCTCTCTCTCTCCCTCAGGGTGCTGGCTGTGGGGTCATGTCTCTGTGCCTGTGAGAGCAAGTCACAGCATCAGTCTCATTAGTCCCCAGGCTTGGCCTCCGCTCAGCACCGTTCAATTAGTCTCTCTCTATCTCTATCTCTAACTCTCTCTCTTTCTCTCTCTCTCTCTCTCTCTCTCTCTCTCTTTCTCTCTCTCTGTATCCCCCCTCTTACTCTCTCTCTATCTGTGTCTCTCTCCCTCTCTTTCTCTGTCTCTCTCTCTCTCTCTCCCTCCCTCTCTCTCTCCCTCTCTCTCCCTCTGTCTGTCTCTCTCTCTCTCTCTCTCTCTCTCTCTCTCTCTCTCTCTCTCCAGACTTGGCCTCTTCTCAGCGGCGTTCAATTAGTCGCCAAAGTCATTCTCAAGAGCGACTCGTGGCCCCCCGCTAAAGAGCTGTTACCACGCCGACAACTTACAAGACCTGCCACTGATCAATTCAGCACGTCTGCTTGGAAGAGGGCCGTGTGTGTGTGTGTGTGAGAGAGAGAGACAGAGTGTGTGTGAGTTTGACAGCTTGTGGAGTTAAATTAGTTGAGTGTGAGTTCAGTTGTATGCTTTGTTCGGTCGAAAGAGCTGTGTGTATGTGTGTGTTTGCTGTGTTTGTGCTTACCGCAGAAAGGACTGAGTGTGTTCGCGTGCCATGGAAAAGGATTGCGTTCTGTGCATGCTTGCTGCTTCTTGCTGCTTGTTTATTGACTACTTGGTTTGTGTGTGTGCTCTTCCTTAGTTGGGGTATCTCGTGTTTGGCCATTGGTCTTTAGGTATGTAGAAAAGAAGAGAAATGCAGTTCAAGGTCCAATGCCTCTAGGCTTTTGACTAGTGTTCCTCAACGGGTGTGCTACAGCCCCGAGGGGATGTTGGGGGGCACTAGAGGTGCATTGAGAGGGATTCAGCTGAGTGGTAGTTCCCATTGAGCGGCATCAGTCTACACTGAAAAAAGCCATATGTTGTGTATGTTAAATTAATCAAAGGGAAACATGTCACTTCTACCATGAATAATTATGTTTTGTGATTGGGCATAATGAAGTTATGTAACTTTAGCATGATGCCCAATAACCAACGACTTCCCCAAATCCAGTAATGTTGTCACAACCTAATTCCTTTGGATAAGATGACCAATGGCTTTTACAACGCCAGAACAGATGGTGGCAGTAGTGTGCGGATTGTGTGTGACAGCCGGAAACAACGAGCTTGCCGAGTTCTTGACTGAATACATATCCGCGGACACTCTGAAGGCGGGTAAGTCAAAAAAGTAAACCACTGTAGGGCTGTTTGCATTTATCAGGACTTTCCTAGAATCACATTTATATCACCCGTTTCGTTAGTGTACTTAGTTTTGGCATCAAGGCATAGGCCTACGTTTTATGAGCAAGAGAGTAAGCTTAGCTGGCTAATTCTCACCAATTCAAACTGGTTAGCGGCTAATTATCGATATAGTCTCCTTGTTTTAACTATTGTTGGGAGTTTGGAAGCTGTCACCCATGTTGTACTGTATGCATATTTGCATGTGTGACATTATTTTCGGTTACTTTGCGTGTTACAGCGAAATAAACTACCCGGCAGCCCATAACGGGCAGCTAGCTAATTTATGCTAGGTGACAACAGCTGGTTCATTAACGTTGTATCAGTTCTATGCATTGACGTTGCGAGACCCGTGCGTCTGATTTCAAATGTATCCAGGACAGTCGTAGATACCATCAGTAGCTCTACACACATCAATGACACAGGGGAAGTAAAGTTACCGCTGATTTTTGGTATTGCTCCGTCTGACTGTGTGTGTACGGCCACAGTAAATGTTGATTAGCCGGTGGAACTTTTCGGTTTGAAAAAAGACGAGACGAGACTGCGTGACAGAAGGGGCTGTGTGTGCTTCTGTATGGGTGCGCGTTTCAATGGGTGCGTCGTGTGTAGAACTAGATGCTGCAGTTTGCAGCTGGTTTGATTCATGTCGTGGGTCATAATGTATGTAGGCCTAATTGGCTATGACCTTTGAAATAGTTGAAAGTAAATCCCAGTATTATCTAGTGAAACACACATGCAAACGCCCTTCTGTCCCTCATTCCCTCAAACTCGATCTTCTACATTTGTTGTGTGAAAAGGACATAGCAAGTTTTTTGTATCAATGATCACTTTAGGATATTCCAGTGCATTTACATTCAATATATACTGTACCTTGAGTGAGGTAGAAATGCATATTGTTGCAAATATAAATACTGTTAATTTGTTATTTTTTGTAATTAATCATTTACTGAATTTCTATGTAGAATATGTTACTATTATTTGGGTTTTTGTTCTCTGCATAACTGTCTCTTTCACCTATATTAATTCCTCAGCATTCAAGATGTTTGTAGGGTCCTCACCTCAGCTACCTCTCACAAAGTGCCCCTGAAAAAGGTGATGAAAGTTCTTGTGTAGTATCTAATCTATGACTATTAGCTCGTGTGTGTGTGTGTGTGTGTGTGTGTGTGTGTGTGTGTGTGTGTGTGTGTGTGTGTGTGTGTGTGTGTGTGTGTGAAATCTGTTGTAATTATTTTACATTTTTCTCTGCATAGCTGTCTCCTTCACCTATATTAGTTTATCTGTCTTTCTGGTCACAACAGAAATTCAAGACGTTTGGGTCCTCAGCTCAACTGACCAAGACCTTTGCTCATTGAAGGCATGAAGTAATTTGTGATGCCCCCACGATTGCAGTTTTTAAATCCAGATGGCTTGCTCTTTTTAACATGTGCGAGGTAAGTTATTTGTTGATTTTTTGTGTGTGTTTATTTCCTCATTTTAGTAAGACCATCAGGCCTTTTTGTAACCTTTGTCACAAGTCTTAAGTTACAAGTATTTTGTAGGTATGTGTTTTGTGCCCTGTTTCAAGTTAAGTGCCAAGTTCAAGAGGATCATGACAGTTGGTTTGCTGTTGAATTTCTTCTCAGAGCTGGATGGTCTTTCAACAACACTGCTCCGGGTCTTCAGCAAGAAAGGTGCTTCTCATGCAAGGAAGATACAGAGGATCCTGGTGCCCATGACTCAGGTAAAACATGCACACTGCCATGCATCACAGTAATGCTAAAATTTCAAGATCTAATGTAATGGGGAGAAGTAGGGTGTCTTGGATCATATTGCATTTCTCCCACTAATTTCAATCCTTCAGCCAGTTTTGAACTCATTGTCTTCACCTCGGTTCTAACTACAGCTGGCTTTACACACAGCAGTCCTGGGCAATGATATAACAGTCTTTTGCAGGTCAGTTGATGTGGTTGCTGCTCTGTTTTATTATTATTTTATTTTTTTATTTGATTCTCATGTCTGTCTGGCTTGCGATTCCCATGAAATGATCAGGGGAATTAAAGGTACACTGTGTACGAGTTTTAGTTGTTTATATCCGGAATTCATGCTACCCATTCACTGATGTTACCTTTTTCATGAATACTTACCACCACCATCAAATTCTAAGTATTCATTATGACGGAAAAATTGCTATTTTCATACATGAAAAGGGGGATCTTCTCCATGGTCCGCCATTTTGAATTTCCAGAAATAGTCATTTTTAGCTGCAGAAATGACTGTATTTGGGCCATACTAGAAAATATTAGTTTATTACTTGGTAAGCTTTCATGAAAAGGTCAAATTTGGCAATAGGCAGCCCAGTTTCAATTAGCAGCGTAGTTGCAGTACCTTTTTTGACCATTTCCTGCACAGTGTACCTTTTTAAGGTCAGACGTCACATTTTGGCATCACTTCAGTACGTTTGGAACCAGGGCTGAGTGCTGAAATGGTACCGAGTACTTGGGGCTAATGGAAAAGTGTCAGAGCTGCACCATGCCATATCAAACAGTGACGTACTGTACCACTTCACTGCCAGTACCAACAATACACTACGCTACTAGATAAATGAGATGTGTCCTTTGTTTAATGTGGTTGTACCTGTACTGCGTTTATTCTTCCTGTTGGTTAAAATGTTTTTCCTGCATGTTTGTTTCCTGGCATACATTGACCGGCCCTCATACGCAGACTGACAACATTGATGTGAAGAGGGAGTGCATGCTGAGGAGCTGACGGTCTACCTGAATGAAGAGCCAGACAAAGTGGTATGTTACAACTCGGCAGCTAGATCTGTCTTTTTCGTTATTAGGTGGCATAGGGAGATCGCACACATCAGTGGCCTGCGAGGCTAATTTTGTTGGGCTCTGGTGGGCTCCTCCTGTGCTACCTGACATGTCTCCTGGCATCTCATCCACGTTCTGGACACTGCTGGAGGACACACCAAACCTTCTTGCATTGATGTGCCATCTTGGCCTCAGTTATGTGTTCTTTGCAAACACGAATCTGCCCAATTCCAGCTTTGCTAAAGCACCCTCACATCATCACAAACCCTTTGCCAAATTTCACGTTCAATCCAACACCAGTCATCTCTGATTTGTAGATCTCTGCAGGTCTCTATCTACCCATGAGGGTGTTGCACTTGCTGTGGCACATTGCGAAGGCCGCATTACTGAAGCAGCAGAAGTTATCTTAGAAGAAAACTTAAACTCAATATAGGTTTTAGTTCTGGAATACGATCGTGCTGTAGGGTAATAGTTTTCTCATAGTTTCACCTTAGACAACTCCCCCTTAGGAAACCAAACTTTGAGCAGACTCTTTTGCATTGGATGGGTGGGGTTTGACATATCTTTCTCTCTCATGCAATTTTTGGTTGACAATGTGCCTTAAAGGGCCAATATGTTCAAAATACTAATAATTGTGCTGGTGGGGCAGCCGTGGCCTAGTGGTTAGAGAGTTGGTTTTTCAATCTATTGGTTGCAGGTTTGAATCTCCCCTGACCTGTCACTACATCTCCATCCATGGCTAAAGTGCCTAAGGCAAGGCACCTAACCCCACATTGCGCCAGGGCCTGTAACCAATACCCTGAAAAGTAATAAATGTAAGTCGCTTTGAATACATGAAAGCGTCAGCTAAGTGTAATGTAATGTATTGTAACAATTTTGCACACTGTGTACTTAGCTGTATGTGTAAAGTTTCTCACCAACACTCGTGAAAAGATTATGACCCTGTTTCTCAAAAGCACCGTTGTTAGTTAGCGACTTGGTATTTTGCCAATGGGAAATTGCATGCAAGCAAAGTTTTTACTGTAGTTACCAATGATGCTGTTGAGAAACATACTCCAGAATGGGGTCATAGCCACACCAAAAACGAAGAGAGGTAATTGAACATCAGTTTGATCTCACATTCAATTGCCTAAACAGGCAGTGTGAGGGCACACAAGTCAACATCCTCCTCATACCTTTCATAAACTATACTAAATATACTACTATACTACTTTTCCCATCTCTGGGTGTGTTAGGGTGGACAGAAATGCCCCAAACTTGCGCCCACAAATACCGCTTACGGCTTCAATCATGGGTTTTGTTTACTGTTTTCCAGGATGTTGATCTGGACGGTCCAGCTGAAACGTATTGTCTTCGTGTGCGTGTGATCGGCAGAGTCCTCAACGACATTGGTAACGTACCTGTGGCCATTACAGTGTTTGTTTTGGTTTATGCTCTTAATCTCTGTTACCTTCCAGAATGGAAGTACACTTTCAAATTTCTGTTTCATTCTAACCGTCTGTTTCATCAGTTTTTGCACTGCTATTAAATGTACACTGTAAGATTCTTAGTTGTTTATTTCCAGAATTCATGCTACCCATTCACTAATGTTACCTTTTTCATGAATACTTAGCACCACCATTAGGGTGCATCAGTTGCCCCCTATGAAAAGATATCGCCTTGGCCCTATAGTAAAAATGTTTTACACCCAGTAAAAACACACTGTGTAAAATATTTAGAAATTTGGATGAAGTCTACCGGGGCCACCAGCCCCATGAAAATAGAAAATAATGGTGATAGTCAAAATCTTGAATAGAAACAGGGCTGGACTGGCCATCTGGCATGGCGGGCATTTCCCGGTGAGCCCCGCACCCTTGTGGGCCCCCATTGTTTTATTTTTTACATTACTGAAAATAGGGGCCCATGACGGTGCGGGGCCCACCGGTGAGTCAGTTCTCCGGCACTAATAATAATGAGGGGGCCCCCTTAAATCCGAAAGTGCCCGGGTCCTATTTATCGCCCAATCCAGCCCTGAATAGAAATGGACATTTTGCTGCATAAAGCTATCCAATAAAAACAAATTGCCTCAGCTGTGTGATAAAAAAATTCTATGCACAGTAAAATCACTCTGTGGCAAATGTGTTGAAATTTAGATTAATTCTACTGGGTCCACCAGGCCCATGAAAATACAAAACAATGGTGATAGTGATGGACAACCTGGATTCCAAAGTCCAGTGCCACATATTCCAAATATAGCCAATATACCGTAATGAACCAGCTGACCCACTGCCAGTATCAAGCAAGAGATTGCGAAGTTGTATGACTTTTGTGTGCTTCACCTGTGGGCCTAGGATTGTACAGGTAGCTGTTAATACCTGGTGGAACATCTGTACTAAAGCTATGAATGCTCCTTGGAATGACTTATGTTTTTTCAAGAAATCCCTGCAGTAGTTCAATAGAGTACATACAATACAACTGTATGTGATGTTGGAAAGAGTGGCTTCCCAAAACCTGCATTTAAGTGGGCAGTCATGGGTGAGCGGTTAGGGCGTCAGACTTGCATCCCAGAGGTTGCCGGTTCGACTCCCGACCCGCCAGGTCGGTTCGACTCCCGACCCGCCAGGTTGGTGGGGGGAGTAATCAACCAGTGCTCTCCCCCATCCTCCTCCATGACTGAGGTACCCTGAGCATGGTACCGTCCCACCGCACTGCTCCTCATGGGGCGCCACTAACGGCTGCCCCCTTGCACGGGTGAGGCATAAATGCAATTTTGTTGTGTGCAGTGTGCAGTGTTCACTTTTCACTTGTGTGCTGTGGAGTAATGGCACTCTTCAATACAGTTGTATTGACTGCCTTGTAGCCTAGGCATTCCAAGGAACATTCACAGCTTTAGTACAGATGTTCCTCCATGAATTGTAGGCCCACAGGTGAAACACGTAAGGGTTAACGTTCGGCGAGAAGGTCGCTACCGTGGAATAGCAGCACGACAGAGAGAATCTTTAGACCCCGACGCGGAGCGGAGGGGTCTTGTTCTCTCTGAAGTGCTGCTATTCCACAAAGCGACCGACTCGCCGAAAGTTAACCCGCTTATTAGATGGATATACTTAAATGATTCACACATGGCGGGGACATTTCTTTAGGCCTATTTAATGTTAAGTCTATTATAGTTTTTAATGTTAAAAGATTGTTGCTGCGCAAAACAAAACAGTGCCGTTGTGGAACACCGCTAGGCAACAGCTAGGTAGCCAGGACAACAGGTGTTGTCTATCACAGCAGCTGATTAGAGTCTTGTTGAAAAGTCGCTTTAGCAGTGAAAAGTCTTGTTGCCATTGACAGCGGTCTGTTATAGACCAACCCGTCCGTTATCGAAAAATAACAGACGTGCGAACGTTGGGGAGCCCCGTTGAAATGAATGGAGCATTCGACCGATGACGTCACAACCATATAATAAACAAATATAACAGTCATGCAGCTTTGCAATATCTTGCTTGATACTAGCACTAGTAGATACTAGTGGTCCAAGGCAGCAAGGAATTGATATTGTGTTGCAAAAGAGCAAATTTGCCTAAATATAGCAGTTTGACCATCAGTCTGTCCTGAGACTGAAGTCTGTGTAAGTGGATCGACTGAATACACAACCTGCTTAGATATTCCTTCTGTTTGTGCTCCCAATACAGGTGATTTAACTAATTACCTCATCAACCTGGCTTAAGTGGTAATTAGGCTCAGCTGGTTCATTATATTGGCTGGGGCAAATGTGTCACACGGTTTGTCCACCTCTGTTTTAAGACAATTGCTACGTGTACATGATGTTTTTGAATCGGATCTAATAGATCGGATTTAAGTAGATCGGATTAAGAGTTATTTTGCGACGTGTATACATGGCAATTTCACTTAAATGCGATTAAACGTCTGGGGAAAATAAAGCATTGCGATTGGACTGAGGACGCACGTGCTGAGTGAGCCAAATAAGGCGTGGGGGCGTGGTCGCCAAACCTCCGGGGAACTACTGGGACACAAGCTAATCTTCAGCCCGAAAATGAATTCCCTCAGTGGACTCAAGGCTGGTAAAATCCCCTTTGGGTCTGGTTCTTTCAAATGCTAGTTAGCACCCTCCTAGCTTAGAAAAACGAACTGGTGAAAGGGTGATGTGGAGTAACTTTGTTGTGCTTAATTACTTCGTGGGGCACTTACATCAATATATGGAAGCCACAACATTTATAGTCGCTTAGGGACTTTAAATTAAGCAAAACTTTCATGTGAAAATCAACAGGAAGTGCCGCCATCTTTTTCTCACTGACAAAGAGCACGGGCTCTTGGCGCCATCGTGTGGTCAACGAGCATGCGTGGAACGACCGGATTTATTGTAATTCTGATTAAAAGGTTACATGACAGAGGAACGTGTTTAATCAGATTTAAAAGAGGAATAAACCACCCACTTTAATCGGACTTAAGTTTAAATCGGAATAAACTTAAATCCTGTTCGGTAAGTGTTTACATGATGTTTTTAAAGTGGAATTAAGTTTTAATGAGATTTAAAGTGAGTTAAATCGGATTTAAATGCCTCATGTAAACGTACCAAATGTCAAACCTAGATTCAAAAGCTACAATCCAGTGCCACAGATTTCAAATTACCTGGTTTTACCTGTCCAATGGGGCACCTAAGTCTCCACCCCTTCCGGGCGGCTTATGGGGCTGGCAACGCAAAAACTTTTGACTGGGCTGTAATGGACTGATCAAAGCTATTTTCCGACCCACCTCGCATTTCCCCGTCGATCATACATATGCTGTGCCTCAGAATTAATAACAACCAATGGTGTGCTTGTTGACTTCACTTGGCAAGCGATTTTTGAGTTGTGTGTGTGCAAAAATATACAATTATTTGGACTACACAATAGACGTCGCATGTCCGACGTGCAGCCACTTAAGCCGCAGTGCAGCGGTAGGGTTGGCTGTGCCTCGGTTCACGTCAGATATGCGAGGCGCACGTGTAGTCTCTAACATAGTTTTGCACAAAAGCTAAAAAACATTTCTTGCGTGTCGAAAATGAGTGGTCTTACGACGCAAATCCAAACCTTTCAAATTCACTGTCATCATATGTGAAATCCGGAGCACATGCCAAACGGGATGAGGATTTAGCTTGACTCGCTCCATTAACTCTCATTCAAAATTTTGAGAGCTCCAGCCTAGGGATGCACGATGTATCGGCCAGATGTATCGGCCAGATGTATCGGTATCGGCCGATATTTGACATTTCTCAACACATCGGACATCGGTCCGATGGGTAAAACTGGGCCGATGTTAACGCCGATGTTTTTTTTAATATGTTACTGTTCTAAAACATTGGACTTGATGGTGACTTTCAACGTTTGTCTTCTAATTTGTCTCTATTTTTTATCTAATTTTATCACAGGGAGATAAAAGGTGTTTTTGGAAATAAGAGGACATTCAAAAATTATGTTTGTTTGCATCATTGTCATCTCTTTAAAAAAAAAGAAAAGAAAAACATCGGTATCGGTTAATATCGGTTATCGGACAAAACTGCAATATCAATATCGGATATCGGTATCGGCTGAAATTTTTGACATCGTGCATCCCTACTCCAGCCCCATGGATCGGAAGTAGAAGGGCGAGACTTAGGTGCCCCATTGCCCTAACTGGAAAGGTAAAACTAGGTATGTCATTTGGAATATGTGGCACTGGACTTCAGCTTTGGAATCCAGGTTGCCCATCACCATCACCATTATTTTGTATTTTCATGGGTCTGGTGGACCCGGTAGAATTCATCTAAATTTCAACATATTTTACACAGTGATTTTACTGTGCATAGAACATTTTTATCACACAGCTGAGACAATATGTTTTTATTGGGTAGCTTTATGCAGCAAAATGTCCATTTCTATTCCAAGATTCTGACTATCACCATTATTTTCTATTTTCATGGGGCTGGTGGCCCCGGTAGACTTCATCCAAATTTCAAAATATTTTACACAGTGTGTTTTTACTGGGTGTAGAACATTTTTACTATAGGGCCAAGGCAATATCTTTTCATAGGGGGCATCTGATGCACCCTAACCACCATCATATTCTTAGTATTCATTATGACTGGGAAAAATTGCACTTTTCATACATGAAACTGGGATCTTGGCCATTTTGAATATCAAGAAATTGCCATTTTTAGCTGCAAAAATGACTGTATTTGGGCCATACTATAGAATATTTGTTTATTACTTAGCAAACTTTCATGAAAAGATCAAATTTGGCAATAGGCAGCCCAGTTTTAATGAGCAGCATAGTTGCAGTACCTTTTTTGACCGTTTCCTGCACAGTGTACCTTTTTTTTAAGAGTTTTTAGAGAAATTGAGAAATTAATCTTTCTCATTTGCACTTGAAGAGGTACCCTCATTTTGTATCTTGCTTTGATCATTACATGTGCAATGAAAAAATAAAGGCAACTAATTCTTCAACTTTATCGCGTGTAACTTTATTGTAGTTGGTCTTATAGGCTCAACTGGAACCAACTTACAACTGACGAACTTGGCTGACATGCATATTGGTAGATGCGTGTGCCTTGAGGTGTTTTCTAGCTTGATCTGAACTGATAAGGACAACAATGAATGTTTAATTAATTAAGGTATATTGATTTTATGATTGACTTTTATTATGTTTGATGTTCATGTGGCTTGACAAGTATTGTCTTAATACAGTTAATTAGATGTGTTGAACAATCCAAACAATATTTTGTTGTGGGAACATAAATATATTATGGAAAGTATTTCCATCCAATTTGATTATGCTACCATAGCAAGATGTTGCTTTGTTGAGTCTATCAATGTAAATACTGCTGTAACTACCCCATGAAGTTGGTTCATCCAGACCTAAACCAAATATGTTGGAGCAACATGTAAAAGTTATGATGGATTAACCCTTTCTATTAAGGTTGAAATAACCTTTAAAAGTTATGTTGGCTGTACCCCTTGTACTTAGGTCACAGTTACACTTACATGTTATGTTGGTCCAACATATTGACCTTAATGTGACTCAACAAAAACATTTCTTGCTAAGGTAGCATAATCAAATTGGATGGAAATACTTTCCATAATTTTTTTATGTTCCGCCAACAAATAATTTGTTTCAGTGTACTTTATTTGGCTATACTAAGGTGGTGTTGGCAGGCTTATGATGAGGTCAAGGGGGTGTTTGTTCAAAAAAGGTTGAGACTCAATGCTTTAGACAGTCTTCTGATAGTGGCATCTTTAGCCAAAAAGGATTTTTATTTTGTTCTACATTTAAATGTGCTGAACAGCTTGGTAATGAAAATGCTCTACACAAGTGCATGAGGAAAATAAATAAATAAATGATGTCCCCCCAAAAATATGCAATAAGTAAAAACATATTTTGATAATACAAATGTAAAACCGCAAACTTACACTCAACTTTGGGTTTTCCATATCACGACTTTTATTCAATCTCAACATCTAATTAGTGAGTGTCCTTCGAGCAGCGGGATCACCTGAAGAGTCATGTTTCGCAATCAGTGAGCGAAAGTAAGACGTGGAATTATTGGCAGAACAAATTACCGTCCATCTCACAAGCCATTAGACTCTGAAGTGTGAAAATAGACGGCGGCCGATTGCAACGTAATTGTCAAAACAGTATGCCACCACTTTGATGGACCACTTTAAGTGTGAGATTGGCTTTCTCATAATAACAGGGAGAGGAGAGCCTGGTTTATTTTACCCAGAGTTCTCGGCGGCGGCCCGTTCATTTCACACACGCGAGCCCCCAGACCTGCCCACGCCGCTATGAGGTCACGGCTGGCCGTGCTCTTTCAGTGCGCTAGGCTATTAGCATAATGGCATTACGCTGGCTATGCACTGGCTGCGGAGCCCCATTAGTCAGGACGTAGCGGCATGGTGATTAGGCCCCTGCCCTTAACCTTCATTAACATGCAAATGAAGGCCTTCGCACCAAGAAATATTTATCACACGCCAGGGAGAATGCCAAAGTGATTAACAGGCAATTCACGTCCAAATTGCCTTTTTTTTTTTTTTGGTATGTTGCGTTAAAGCACACTTGAGTTGTCACCACCAAAGCAAAGTTAATCTAAGACAGGCAGGGCTCTAAATTAACACACGCCAACACGCCAAACACGGGTGAAAATTCATTTTGGCTAGTAGAAAAAAAAACCTACCCGCCAATTTGGCTAGTAGCGCCCGAGTACAGTAACTTATGAACGGTAAACCGCTGCTCTGACGAACGTTATAGGGCGAGATTTCCTACATTACCCATGGACACTAGCGTCACGACGTAGCCTCCCACCGTGCAGAGAGATTCTAGAATGAGAGGGGACATATGGCGGCCATCTTGGTGACGCCTCCGGGGTGCTATTTCGCGATTAAGTAGACCAGATCTGAGAGTCAATGGGAAAAATGAATGGGGAAACTGAGTATAGGACGGAGGGGAACCTAGCGGTTGTGAAAACCATATGGTTGAAACGACCGTGAAAAACTGATCAATCTAGACTACTTGGTTGTGTCATACGAGTCAAAATAAAGCTTTTTGAGCCACTTTTCTCACGGTTTTTTTGACAGAGCGCAGGCGCAGTAGTTCCATAACGGCACGAGAGCAACGGCTTTTCAAAACTGAGCATGTGCATAATTTCGCGTGCGCCGATGCAGCCAGATGATTGGATCACTGGCAACGCAGCTCAGCAGGCACATTGGCTCTTGTTACCAGGAAGGCGGGAGATGTGCGGGTAGACGCCATATTTGCGTTACGAATCTTCACCGTTAATTTCTATGTACCTGTTCTATCTCCTCTTACTAGAATATTTCTGCACCGTGGGCTTTCCAGTGCATCGAGCGTCAACTCCATGCTGTTGCGCGCGCCAGGATTGAAAACATTTCAGACGACCAGCCTTCTGTCAGTTAAGCTGCGCTCACACTATTCTGACAGGCAGCTCTCCTCCTATGCTCTCGTCGCTTTCGCTACAACCCCGTCACTACTGCCATTATATGAACCTTGCTGTAACAGGCTGCATTTTTGAAGCAGCGAAACCCTGACCGTTTCAATAACAGGACTTATGCAGATTATGCATAGCGCTACTTCTGTTGTGTAGACTATGTTTTGTGCGAGTGATGAGAATGTGGCGGGGGTTAGAGCAAGGTTCTGTGTGTTGGTGAATGCTAGTAGTAATTGTAAATAGTGACGTTAAAAATGAGTGGTTGTGGAACGAAATAGCGACCAGGGCAGAGGAGGAGAGCCGACTGTCAGAGTAATGTGACCGTAGCTGTCAGTTCAGTTGTCTTCTGAAATGTTCAGAGTCGTGGCGCAAAGTTGGAAAGCCCACGCCATCGGAAAGAAAAAAAAGCAACCAACGACGAAGCTGTGGAAGTAACAAAGGAAGCGAAGATCCCCGAGATATTATTTACTTTTAATTAAACTAGGACTCTTGTCATTTTGTTGCGCATGGTGGAGAAGAGCTCCTCCTCTCTCCTCTCATTTCCCCCTCATCTCTCCTTCCTTGGGGTGTGCGTATGTGAGGTTTTGTAGTGTTTGGCTGTGTGCTTGGTTACTGTATGTTAAAGGTCTGTTATGTGAGTGGCTTGTGCGATGTGATTCAGCTGTTTTCAGAGGAATTGAACAAAAACTAATCAAATTAATTAGGCCTAAGTAATGAAAGTAAAAAATAAAGCAGAAGTTAAAAAATAATGAAAAAATATATAGCCTAGGCCTATAATATGCTTAATTATTATGTAGGCATATAGTAGCCTATGCAGGCCTATAGTGTAGGCCTATCTGTGTTGTAGAAACAGTTGGACAAAATGACCATTTAATTAGAAAAAAAATAACTAGCCTAATGCATAGTTTATTTTGGCGAGATTAAAAAAATGGCTAGTTGAACTTCTGTTTGGCTGGTAAGAAAAAATGTCCACTAGCCAAATTGGCTGGTGGTGGAAAAAGTTAATTTAGAGCCCTGGAGACAGGTGATGTCAGTTGTGAAGAAGAATGGTTCCAGTAACCATGGGTTCGCAGTGATGGAACTGGCAGCTGATTCCTGTATCCATGGGTAGGCATCAGTGGAACTGCCAAATGATTCTAGAACCTGTGGGTAAGCAGCGATTGGACTGCCAACTAGAACTCCCTCTGCAGCTCCTGAGGGGAAGTTTTGTCAGCAAACTGGCGGCAGATGGGACCATTTAATCCCTGATCTTCTACAAAAGTTACCTCCACTACCTCAGCCCTGCTCATTCACGTTTAACTCCACTTACATCACAGTCAATCACTAAAGTGCTTAATAAGATTGCACATTTCTGAAGAGAGGGGCCCATTCTTGGAGTAAAAAAGAAACAGAACTAAAAAAAAAAATTAATAAACAGCTTACTTGCCTAACAATGACCCATGTAGTAAAACTTCAATTCCTTCGGCAAAGACAATATTTGACAGTGAGAATTTGGCCAGGAAGTACATTTGATTAAAAAGAAAATAGAATGTGCTTATAACATTGAACTTGCTGCATATTTCAAAACTGCATTTTGTAAAAAGTTTAGAAATCTTACATTTCACTCTGACATTTCTTCAGAAGTCATTTGCTACCAGTGTATATGAATCCCAGTGGACCTGCAGAATGAAATACTCTTTTCTATATGTATTGGAGAGCATTGGGGAGCTACAATGGGACTATTTGGATGTTCCAATTAAAAAGTAGACCAAAAACTCCACAGGCATTCCCCAAATTACCTCTCGTTCATGTAACTTATTGGCAGCAGACGCAAGCTAAAAGAATTCTTCATCTGTATGGACTAATTAAGAATCTCCTTCGACGAAGCAGAGGTTCCATTTTCATTTAAAGTGGCTTGATTGATCAATTGAAAACAAGGTTTAATGTAACAGTCATACAGGGAATGGTGTAATTGCGAATCATTAATCATTCAGTAGTGAAAATATTACTAATTGCTGGAGACCTTGACAGTGAAAAACACTCCAACCCAAGTGCTAACGATGTTCAAATGAAACTAAACCTGTGCTTTTATGTATTTACAGTGTGTATGTATGTATGTATGTATGTGTGTATGTATGTATGTATGTATGTATGTATGTATGTATGTATGTATGTAGGCTAATCATGTATGTATTTATTTATGTAGGCTATTGCTTCTTTTTTTTCACAAATAACAATGCTTTTTAACAGAAACATATTCATTCCTGCAGTTTTCTAGGACGTGATGTGTCGAATTTAATGCACATAACTTTATTCATCGTGCAGATACGTATTTGTCAAGTCAGACATTGGTATGCACTGCACTATGCAGCAAGAGACACATCCATCCCTGACCTCTGCTCTATGCCCTTGAATATCTTCATGTCTGCACAGTGCCCTTAGATGTCTTTGTGTCTTTTTTGTGTGTGGGCACACTATGATTCATACACATTTCAACACTTTAATATCCATACGGGTATAGACACAGACAGACAGACAGACAGACAGACAGACGCACGCACTCACACACACACACACACACACACACACACACACACACACACACACACACACACACACACACACACACACACACACACACACACACACACTCTCACCCCATCAGACTCTGCACTTGTGCCTTGAACTTTAGACACTTCGAAATTAGCCAATCCCATTTGCAATGGAAATTAGCCCGAGCACCTAGTACCATAAACACAGTGGTGGCCAGCCAGCGTTGCCACGGACACGACTGGACCTTCCAGAAGTGTCCGAGCTGCAGAGGCTGACAGAATTAGGCACGGGCAGCAGCGCATTAATCAAAGAGGAACGAATGGGCAGTCGGGATATACTGGGCGCTCCCTTCGGAGGTGCAGACAGGGAGGGCTTAGGGGAACGCAATATGGGTCATCCCTCTTTACTTAACCTTGTCTAATTAGGGACACGAGCCACAACTAGGTGACAACTCTCCTCTGCCATTGAATTAATACCTCAGAACCTCAGTGTGTCATTGGATTGTCTATGCAGGTGCATTTTGGAGTCCAGTTCGGGCTATTTTGCTAGATAAACCGAACACAATTGGTTTCCTTGAAGGTGTCGCCCTTGCAACTGCCACTGCCAAAGTTGTGCTTTGATTTTCCAGGGACAAAAAAGCCATGGAAACCTAGCCTGACATTCAAATCTCTACGAGACCTGGTCTGACCAATACCATAACAATTAACGTTTCCCAAATGGCATGGTTGACCCATCTATCTATGATTTGCTACTGGTTGACTGGTGCCTGACAAAGTGGGTGGAGTTCCCGTTTTTTTCGGGAGATCAGAAATTATATTTACATTGCTCTTGACCTGACTAGAAGCAACAGCGAAGGTGTTGCCTCACTAGGCAGGTTTGGCCTGGCTAATGGAAAACAGCACCTGTTGATGAATGGTGAATAGCTCTTACGGTCCATATAACCGTAATCTGATGTGACTATTGTTGTACATTTGACGGGGCTGACCCACAGATGATTGGGGTAATAGTTCAAAAGTGCACACACTTAAAGCTCATTATCAGAGCCGGGTAGTCAAGTGCATGGTCACATGATTAATGTGATATGGAATGAGCTCTCTGGACATTCCAGTCGCTACACTTGATTGTCTGTTGATTACAAGTGTGTGCCGTTCACAACCAATAGCTTCATTCTTGTAACAATAGATCCTGTAGACGCATGCAATGCATGCTGATTATGGGAGTGCTTTGAAAATGTCATTACGGAGAATGTTACCCCAATCATTAGATCGGTCTTATAACCATACTGAAAAAAAAATGATGTGAGAGGAATAATGGGTTGGGAAGGAGTTTCCTTGATGTTAGGAATGATATTATTATGTATTTTAACAAAATATGAAATAATGTGCAAACTTCAACTGCGATCACATAAACAAGTCAACAATGTCAATATAGTCACAACTAGAACTAGACCTAGAACTAGATTTGAATGCCCTAATTCCAGATTGCTGCTTATAACACTGCCAACAACAACACATTTTTGACTACTGTAACCACAACACTTTTTAGATGCGTCCTAGCATTTTAGCAAGAGGGTATGTCCGTCGGTCAGTCGGTCGTTCGGTTGCCGGTCTGTCGGTCCGTCTGATACGCATTCTCTAAATTGTCATTCCCTCCTGTGTCCACAAGTCGGAAGTACATAGACGGACGCATCTTTGTCCGCCTGTGGACTTGTTTGACTAGTGCAGCCATAACCCTTTTTTTTTTTCGAAATTAAGAGGATGTATATCCTGCTGATGGCTGAGGCAGGGGGGCAAGAGCCTATCCCCCTTCACAGGACGGGGACCAACTGGTGATTGTGGCTGGAGGTGGTGGCATCCACAACAGAGTACTGAGAGTGCATAGATCAGTCCCTCCAGTTTTTCGCGATTCAGCGATCGCGTGGATTCATGCAAATTCAATGATATTCCGCATAATTTCACGATGCCACGTAATTCCTGTAAAGCCGCATATTTCCCGCAAAATTTCCTCTTTGTCCCCTTCAACATTCTGTGGAGTTTATAGGCAGCTACATCTTGCCAGCCTATGTTTTAAAAAAATCTCTAACTTATAGCGATTCCCAAGTTGTCTCCACCCGCACAACGGGATGCAGCCTACATTTTAACAGTTTAAATACCTCCAGTCCAAGCAGCACAATCGAAACTATTGGCTATCTAGCTTACAAGTTTGGCTGGTATCCAATAAGACGAGTCAAGTGACAGTATGGTCTTGCGAAGAGTGCAGAGAATTACGTCGCGCGTGTGTGTGTGTGAGNGAGAGAGAGGGAGCGATTCCATTGTCTCCATCCATCGCACAACGTGAAAGTTAACGTGTATGCTTTAATGCAGCCTAAATTGTACCAGTTTTGCCTACTCTACAAGCAGCACAATCGAAACTATTGGCTATCTGGCTTGCAAGTTTTGCTGGTCTATCCAACAAGATCAGTCAAGTGACATAGGTCTTGCGAAGAGTGCAAGCGCTTGTGTGTGTGTGAGCGAGAGAACTAGAGAGAGTAGAGAGAGGCGCGCGCTTCCCAAAAGCACTCTGCAGAAAGGAAAGGGCAAGGCGAGGTCTCCAAAATATATGACAAAATGCAGCTTATTTTAGTAAAGTAGACATCAGGGAAGTATTTTGTTTAATAGCAAAGCCGGTTCATATTGCTCTGAAAGACACTGAAGTCTATGCCTATATTTTAATGGGTTTACGCGCGCGAGGTCACCTAACTGTAGTGACGCCCGGTGGTATTACGAGAGGAAAACGATAGCACTTGGGCAAACAGTAAAGTCAGTTTAGCCATGCATACCTGCCTATGATGAACCAGTTTTGTCGTTTGAAAAAACACTCTTCCCGACGCTAAAGCAAACTGCCATTTCTGATTGACCCAGATGAAATCGCATGCACGGAACTCCACGATCGCATAGGCTATATTTCCCACCGCTTATCACAGTAGCCGACAGTGAAACATTGTTCTTATGAAGCTGGCGGGAGACGTGCACATCTTAAGCTAAGCCTGCTTAGACTGATTGTGGTTTTCAGTTACCAAAAAAACCCCAGAAAGGGGTGCAAAATCTTTGCAAAAAATGAGAAAATCCCGCAAAATCTTTGCAAAAAATGAGAACATGCCGCCACAAAATCAGACATTTTGACCGCAAAAATCACAAAATCCCAGTGCAAAATCCTGGAGGGACTGATCGATAGACCTAGGACCTCGATGACTAAAGTAGGCACACCCTCTGCATTACTTACGTATAGTGGCGAAGGCTGGAGAGAAGATCCCGAAATGCATCTGAACCAAAGACCCATTGCATCATGTAGGGATGTAGAATTCCGGCCCTAACGTGGCCTAATGGTGGGGCACTCGTCTGCTGTGTGGCCGACCTGGGTTCGCTTCCTGGGGGCACCCATGGGGGATCACGGTCCATAGTGCTTTGCTAGAATTAACCTGCTTAACGGGTTAAACAGGGGGAGATGTAGGAATATAGAATATATAAGTATGGCCACTAGTAAGACCATTAGCTTGTGTGCCCTTATCGGGAGACCTAAGAATATTCCTCTTTTGATACAAACAGAACACAGAAGCTGCAGAGTATGTTCAGACACACTAAGTTAAGGTATGTTACAAAAGTATCAAGAAAGTCTCTGAAAGTACTTTGTAACTTCTGTCAGGATCACCCATTCAGGACAACCAAGCAAAACTCTGATAAGACAAGTTCAATAAAACTACCTTGAAGACACTTGGAGGGCAGAAATGCGCCTTTCTCCGATGATATGACTGATTAAGCTGTATCGTTGAAATGACCAGAGTATCCTCAGTAAACTCTGAACATGGTTGACAACTCTCTGCCTCTGTGTCTATCTTCCACCTGTGAACACCATTCTTACAATCACCTCCTCACGGAACAGGGCCCAACCAGCAATGTAGGCTGGAGGGGAGGATGTGGGGATGTTGACACCAATTTAAATTAAATTAGTGTGCAGGCGTCCTATTGGATACAGGTGAATGAATTAGAACATGACAAAGTGGGAATATCCAGAGAATTTAGAACACAGGGAGAAGGTTCATTCTGATTGATTCCCATTGTAGCAAGTTAGCTTTGCATGCATACTGCAGTTCGTATGGAGTGTCCACTAGTTGGCGAGTGATGGTAAGTCTTTCATGTGGGAAAATGTATGGAATGGAAAGGGGAGCCCACATGCTAAATACATTGCTACTGCAATGTCCAGTCATAAATCTCATCAACAAAACATTCCTGGTAAGCACTATGGCTGAAATTTAACAATAGTCTGTATTGCCAAATCTTTCAGGTGTGTAGTTTTACAGCAGGGAAGAAGATTTCGACCTGTATTAGCTAGCATCCCGCTAATGTTTATGGGTCTGGCCTCATAAAAATTGAGTTTTGTGACCCAGTATATAATAATCTAGTTGCGCAAAATAATCGAAACGCTACTCAAATTAGGTCTTATTATTAATATTTCAGGGCAAAAAAAATGAAAAATCTCAAAAATTATAATAGAAAACTCCATTGACACCCATTCATTTTATGGTTAGCCAGTTGTGGCTAGTAGCTAGTTCCGTGAGTGAACACCCCCTGGTATATCCAAGAACTAAAGCAGTGATTGGTTGATAATAAATTAGTAGCCTAATTTAACTAAATCCCAAACATCCCAAAGCATCTTCCTGGTAAAACTTGCTTGCATTTCGTTCGAGCAATTCACTTTTGTCAAGGACAGTCAACAATCTGAACTCCAGGGAGCATGGAAGTTGTTTCTGAGAGACAGACAGAGAAGAGGACAGGATGTCAGACAGACAGTCTCATGGCCATGTGTGTAAAACCTATTGCATCATCACTAAAAGACTGACAGCTTGTTCAATAATTCATACAATTAGTTTTTCTCCTTAAGCAAGCTCTTTTGCAATGTACACTTGTCTCGCCTCCTTCTCTCTCCTGTTAATCAAACCGTATTGAATTTCTGTTGTGAGTAATTAATTTCAGGAATGGAGGAAAGGGGGTGGAATAGGACAAGACAGGACAGGCTAGGAAAGGATAGGATAGGGTGGGAGGAGTTGATATTAAGCACAAGGGTGAATCAAGCATGCAGGACAGCCTCCCCTAGCTGACAGCATTAGGCTGCTATTTTAAAAGCAGCGTTGCCCATGTCAGAACCTCCCTCGATTTAGCTCCTTTTCTGCACCCCTAATCCCCAGCAGAATCAGCAGCTTATGACGGTGACACTGCGAGGACCTTGTGTGCAGACAATGAGAAACCAAAAGGAGGAGAAAATAATATAATCTCTGCTAATTTGGTAAGAGATAAATCAACGCCACAATCTTATCTGCAGATTAGAGCTATCTTATCAGCCGACTTTTGGATCAGATCAGATCATTATGTTTGAGCCTTTGATTCTCCTTTTTGTGGGACGTAATCACCCCTTATCTCCCGTAGAGGATGCAGGATGCCCTTCAGCACACAGTAATGAACCTTATTAGTGCCAAAAACAGAAGTTTCGCTTGAAATGTTGAGAGTACTAGATTGCATACTGTAACGAACAAGTAATGACATCACAAAGCATGTAGGCCTACATACTAGACTGGGATGTATCACGTCTGACACTTAAAACAAACTGCACACTTAACATGTGATTTAAGATAAACATGTGCTTAACATGGAGGTCTTTTTTAATCTATTCTGAATAAATAGAACAAAAACAACACTGTGTGTCTTTACATTTCTGACAAAAGAGCTGCAAGCAGTTTTGCCGTTGTGGGGTCAATTTTTTACTGAACCAAACTGTTGTTGACATAAATCACAATAAGTAGCTTTGAGTAAAACAAGATCCTAAGCATCTGAATGTCAAATACGGCCGGATAAAGCCTGTTTGGTTGAGGCGGAGTGTTTACAGACATCACAGGCACCCGTGACCAAGTCTATTTGTTCACACGCTTTTCTCAGACAGGTGTCAAATTACCAGGGGCTTGTCTCGTGTCAGACTGTGCGGTTCTGTATTTCTATGTATTCCGCCTGTTTTGACAGCAATCCCCACGCCTATCCCACCCCCGTCCCAACCCCCCGCCACCTCTCCCAGCAGTCACCGCTGCTTTTCTGCATTATTTGGTCTGTGATATCAAGAGACTCATTAGGCAGAGAAACCTACACTTCCTGCTCCCAGCACACAGCACGCACTTCCTCTGTTGACAACAGTGTTGCTGAGTGCATCTCAGCTGTCAAACTGATCAACGGCACCCCCCACCAAAGCAGCACAGCTAGGGCTGGGATGGGGGAGAAATAGGGCCCGGGCACTTTTGGTTTTAAGGGGCACCTCATAATTAGCGGTGCTGAACTGACTCACTAATGGGGCCCCGCACCCTCGTGGGCCCCTATTTTCAGAAATATATATTTTTTTAAAAACAAATCAGAAAATTGGGGAATTTTGTACATTACTGAAAATAGGGGACCACAGGGGTGTGAGGCCCACCGTTAAAGGCCCGCTATGCCAGATGGTCAGTCCAGCCTTGAGCGCAGCAGCCACCCAAAACAATTCACCACCAATCCACTGCATCACCACCACCCCCCACCACTACCCACCAAAGCAACACCACTCCCCAAACTCAGCCCACCCCATCCACTACCGCCTAGCAAAGCAACACCTCCTACCAATTCACTACCTAATCAAAGAAACACCACCCGAGCCCAACACAACACCACCACCCCATCCACCACTACCCACCAAAGCAACACCACTCCCCAATCTCAGCCCACCCCATCCACTACCGCCTAGCAAAGCAACACCTCCTACCAATTCACTACCTAATCAAAGAAACACCACACCCCGACCCCATCCACCTCTCCCCACCAAATCAACACAACACCTCGACCCCATCCACCTCTCCCCACCAAATCAACACAACACCCCGACCCCATCCACCACTACACCACCGAGGCAACACAACACCAACATCCCCATCAACAACTCGTCGCCAAAGCAACAGCCCAGCACCTCCCCATTCACTACCTCACCAAGGCAACACCACACCACCATCCCCATTCACTACCGTGTAGTAACACCCCCAACTGAGTAATGGAACACTGGAGGAGTCCATTACGTAAGGGTTAACGTTCGGCGAGAAGGTCGCTACCGTGGAATAGCAGCACGACAGAGAGAATCTTTAGACCCCGACGCGGAGCGGAGGGGTCTTGTTCTCTCTGAAGTGCTGCTATTCCACAAAGCGACCGAGTCACTGAAAGTTAACCCGCTTATTATATGGATATACTTAAATGATTCACACATGGTGGGGACATTTCTTTAGGCCTATTTAATGTTAAGTCTATTATAGTTTTTAATGTCAAAAGATTGTTGCTGCGCAAAACAAAACAGTGCCGTTGTGGAACACCGCTAGGCAACAGCTAGGTAGCCAGGACAACAGGTGTTGTCTATCACAGCAGCTGATTAGAGTCTTGTTGAAAAGTCGCTTTAGCAGTGAGAAGTCTTGTTGCCATTGACAGCGGTCTGTTATAGACCAACCCGTCCGTTATCGAAAAATAACAGACGTGCGAACGTTGGGGAGCCCCGTTGAAATGAATGGAGCATTCGACCGATGACGTCACACCATATAATAATACAATATAATATAATATAATGCAATATACAATATAATATAATATAATACAATACAATGTGTGAATCTGGAGAAATGTAAAAAGAAAGACGGAGAGTTAGTAGGCTATAATCTATCAATAGGCATTGCTTTACTTCTCTTCCAAAACATTGTACTGGCATTATTCATTTATTCTCAGTGTGAGTTCACCTCAGGTGCAGGGTTATTTTACAAATGAAACACTGGCCATATGTCCTGTATTCAGCTGAGTGCTATCCCTCTGCAGTTGGGGAGGCGGCTCCTCTTCTCTGCTAGCTAGTGCCATCATTAGTGACCGTGAATGCTAACCGTCCCTGCGCCTTCAGCCGACAGAGGGGACAAACAGGTCAGTTGTCCCAGGACCAGGGACAGAGACAGGGGTAGCAGAAATGCGTCCTCATTACATTGTGTGTAGTATTGAGAAGTGGGGCCTTTGAGCCAGGTGACTTTGTACAGGGCCCAGCCACAACTGTCAGCGGCCCTGCACGTCTTTACTAATGAAAGCAAACAGCCCAGTTACCGTCAGCACCCCCCCCCCCCCCTCTCTCATTTCAAATGGCAGGGAGGGAGTTTCATTACCACTTCAATTACCAGAACAGATGAGCTGTCCCTGAATAGCAGATCGTAAGTCGACAGTAATGGCACGGGGGACGCCAAGGGCTGGAATAGTAGAGTTCAAGTTTATGCACAACAACTCCCCTTTTTTATTATTATATATTTACTGTATCTACGTAGCTGGTTATCTTAAGGCTGGTAACATAGTAGGCATTTAGTGCAAGTGACATTTAACCTAATTCATTAGAGGGATGCAAATTGCCATACATGCAGCCCGTGAATAGCATAGCTGGGGAATAAATGGCTTGCATTTAATGAACAGTGGAAGGTAAACAATTAGCATATGCTGCTTCTCCTCCACAGAGCGGAGCGGAGCAGAGCATAGCGTAGCCTAGCGTAGCATAGTGTAGCGGCACCCAGTCTATCTCATTAGCACTTGCAGCGTCTTTTTACAGTTTACCCCCGCTGTTTTATGAATTCAGAATTACACCTCATTAATGCACCATTTACATAATTACAAGGACGGGGGACAGTGCTGCGCAGTAGGACCGCGCTGTTGGCACCGGGAAAACAGGAGCTGCAGAGATGAAAAGACAGCCACTTGCCGAGAGAGAACGTAGTGGATTTCTGAGCTAGGCTAAAAAAAAAAAAACATTCACACACACACACACACACACACACACACACACACACACACACACACACACACACACACAAAATCAGTTAGATGGTATGTCCTGCAGTGAAAGTGTGACAGCATAAAAACAGAAGCCCATTTGATATGTAGATTCAACACCCTTCTAATAAGTGGTGCACTGTACTCAATTGCTCAAGTACACACACACACCGCATGAAACCACACACTCAACATAGACAAACATACAGTGAGTCCAATATGTATTTGATCCCTTGCTGATTTTGTTGGTTTTCCTACTAACAAATACATGATCAGTCAATAAATGTTATGATAATATGTATTCTAATATGGAGAGACAGAATATCAAAAAGAAAATCCAGAAATTAACTGAAGAGAATATATATTAATTTATTTCCATTTCATCGAGCAAAATAAGTATTTGATCCCCTGCCAACTGATTACAGTTCCGGGCCCACAGACCAGATGGGCACTTCCGATCAACTTGTCATCTGAATTAAAGACACCTGTACATACTAACATGCATAAAAGACACATTGAATCAGCAGAATCAGTCCATAGTATGAGTGAATCAGTCACACTCCAACCTCGCCAGCATGGGAAAGACCAAAGAGTGGTCAAATGATATCAGGGACACGATTTTAGACCTGAACAAAGATTAAATGGGCTGCAAAGCCACAAGAAAGAGACCGGGTATTAATGGCCCAGCTGTTGATGCATATTTTCCAAAATGTGAGGAATACAAAATGACTATCCATCAGCCTGTCTGGGGTTCTATACAAGATTTGACCTTTTGTAGGGATTTGATAATCATGAGAACAGAAAGAAATCACCCTAGAGCTGTACGGGATGAACTAGGCAATGATTTCAAAGCTACTGGGACCAAAATCACTGAGAAAACTACTGGTAGCACTTAATGCCACAGAGGTTTAAAATACTGTAGTGCACACATGGTACCTCTACTTCAGAAGGAACCTGTGCAGTCCCACTTGAGGTTTGCCAACGGACATCAGACTGGTTTAGGATATGATAAGGAGGTGCTGTAGTCAGATGAAACCAAAATCAAGCTGTTTGGCATTATCACAATGCAATGTGTTTTGAGAAAGAGTACTGCTGTCTATGATCCCAAGAACACCCTCCTCACCATCATGCATGAAAGTGGTATCATTATAGTTTGAGGGTGTTTGTCTGGCCAAGGCCCAGGACAACTTCACATCGTCAATGAATGGATGGAGGGAGACATGTAATGTGCAATCCTGAGTGCAAACGTCCTTCCCTCCACCACTACACTGAAGGGTGGGCCATTTTTGGATCTCCCAACATGACAATAATACACAGCATACAGTCAAAGCAACGAATGAGTGGCTCAATAAGAAGCATATTAAAGTCGTGAAGTGGCCTAGACAGTCTCCAAATATGAACCCTATAGTAATTCTATGGAGAGAACTGAACCTCCCATTTGCCAAGCTACAGCCACAAACTATTAATGTTTTAGAGATAATGTGCAAAGAAAAATGGGCAAAAATAGTTTCTACTATATGCACAAACAGTGTCATTAACTAAAAGAAGCATCTAACCTTAGTGCTAGAAAACTAGGGCTTTGCCACAAAGCACTTTATCTTCTTTAGCTAGAGGGGTCAAATACTTATTAGCCTAAATTAAATACAAATTAATTAAAATATATTATTTTAAGCTATTTTCTGGAATTTCTTTTTGATATTCTGTCTCTCCATGTTTGAATACATATTATCATAAATTTATAGACTGATCATGTCTTTATTACTGGGCAAACGGGCAAAATCAGCAAGGGATCAAATACATATTGGACTCACTGTAGATAATTAGATAGCACACACATTGTCATGTTGTCATGTTGAGTGGAGCTACAACAGCACACACACACACACTTCTGCATGCATGCAATAATTATACCTGTGTGTTTAATAGTTTGTTTTACTTCTGTGCTGCCGCTCCTGTCTTAGTTAGCAGCTAGTTATGGACTAATGACGAAAATATAGGCCAGGTTCTCTCCAATGTGCTTATTTGCACACATACAAATACGAGCTTGTTTTTTTGTTTAGTTTTTTGTTTTTTGGATTGTTTTATTTTATTTCATTTTTTATTTTAATTCTTTTTTAAGGTCCAAGAAGGAGGGGTTTTTTTTCTTCATTTGTACTCAGCAGGTAACTTCTATAGGTTATTTGTAAGATAGATGGCAACCACGGCAACCAATGACAGGCCTTTAGCTCAGGTATAAAATGCAATTAACCAGCAAATGAGGCTCGGCGAAGCTCTCTGACCAAACGCGGCTGCTCACTGGACACACACACACACACACACACACACACACACACACGCACGCATAGAGAGATGAGGAGGTGTGGGGCTGGTGGGGGGTGGAGTGTGTGTGTGTGGGGCGCGAAGCTCTCTGGCCAAACACGGCTGCTCACTGGACACAGACAGTGTTGCCAGATTGGGCGGTTACCTGCCCAATTGGGCTTCTTTGGATAGCCGTCTGCGGGTAAGAACAGCAAAACATCCGTCATTTGGCAGATTTTTCCGCAGTGTTATGCGCATAAAAATCTATAATATTTGTTGAAATTGGGCGGATTTTGGCACCAAAAGGCCAATTTTTAGCACCTTTTTTGGCGACATTTGATCAGACACTTCTGGCAACACTGGACACAGAGAGACGAGGAGGTGTGGGGCTGGTCGGGGTGGGTGAGGTGTGTGTGGGGGGGGGGCAGTATGGAAGGCTGCTCCGTGGACAGAGAAAGAGTGGTAGGGGTGTGTGTATGGGGACACACACATGAAGGGATGGGGATGGTGGGTTTGGGGTGGGGGGAGGTGGGGCTATACAGGAGGACGCACATGGAGCCACGACTCAAATCCAATTTGCGAACTGCTCAGTCAACATTACCATGCTGACAAATGGCGTGTGGCGTTTTAACTGCCGATCGCCACGATTTGCGTATTCAGAATTATTTTTAGCCGACCGAGGCCGTATCGGGGCTAAGTGGCCCTGGCAGATGATGAGATGGCCATCGCCTTCTTCTCCTTTATCTCTCTCTCTCTTTCTCCCTCCTTCTCCCAGTTTCTCCCTCTATCTGGCTTTCTCCTTCTTTCTCTCTTCTCCCTGTGTCATCCTCTATGTCTCCTTTCCTCCTTCTTTCTCTCCCTCCTTCTCCTTGCCTCTCTCTCTCTCTCTCTCTCTCTTTCTCTCCCTCCTTCTCCCAGTCTCCCCCTCTATCTCGCTCTCTCCTTCTGCACCTGTGCTCTGCTGATTGATTGCGATTAGAAGTGCCGGGGACGATCACACCAAACGGCTCCAGGAAAATACTGACAAATCATTGTTTGCTTAAGGTTATTACCAGCGCTCAGAATGGGTTACCCGCCGCCCACAGCAGAGCGACGTCGACACCTGAATCCATTCTGCCTGGAGCTCCAGCTCTTGGACATTTAACACCTCGGGCAGGCATATAAGTGGGAAATTGTCCATGCATGAAAGCGCTATATATAATGTAACATTTTAAGTGCTATATATAATGTACAATTTTAAGAATAGGCATTTAGGCAGTGTAGTCAGTAATAGAACAATGTAACTTGTCTTGATAGCCCCAAATATCCAATTATTTTCCCTATTTTTTATCAACCAGAATGAAATTCACCACACCTAGTGTATCGTGTGTGTCTTGGTGTGAAAGAGCGTGAAATAAAGAGAGAGAGAGAGAGAGAGAGAGAGAGAGAGGGTCACAAAGCAAGAAAGGCAGAGAGGGACCGATGGGAGAAAGAGAGAGTGAAAAATGTAGAATGAGGCTGTTTTCTGGTGACACATTTATTCGTTCAAACAACTGTACTGTATTCCAACCCTCCTTTGTGTGGTGTCCTATATTCTCTATTACGGTCCTATCAATCCCACAGACCAACAAGCCCAATTTCACAGCCAGGGAAATCCTGACTGGTGACCTTGCATGTCTCTAATGTAAAGCGCCACCACTGCAGGAGCAGCAGCAGTTTCTCAGCACACACAGGCTCTGGTCAGATCCTACTCTACTGCATACACATCAGCAACAAAACAAATCTACTAATTATTTCTTATATCCCTCTGGTTGTGTTACGGTCAAAAATTAACTTCATTCTTAAATAACTTCTCTATTTTTCATCATACACAAATGACACTTCATGATATCCTCCAGCTTACCTATTCAAATGGTCAAAATGAAATATAATGGAATTCCTAAAGAGTTGTGGAAGATACACCAACTTGTTACATTCATGGTGTTTCGGTCAAAAATGACCGGACCATTAATTTACATCTCCCAAAGTTGTATACAGTTATATTACATTCACTTTACTCTCATATTCTTTTTTGTTAGGCTTTGCAGAATACAACCATACGTGCCACATTAGTATAGAATGTTTACAGTTACGGGTAGTTGAAATAGGCCTACTTGAAAAAAGTAAAGGTGTTCCAAACAGCCTGAAAGCCTCTGAGAGGCCCTAGACTCCAGAGGATTAATAAAACGAATTGGTGCAAGATAAGAAAAAAAGCCTACAAATCACTAAAACAAAGCAACATGACCTTTAAATCACATTGGAAATGTTTCAAAAGGATGTCTAAAAGGTATTAAGCACAAAATATGCAAATCAGATTTGTAATCAATGTATTATTACCTTTTTTGTGTAGGTGGTCAATTTTGACCGTTAACACCGTGAACGTAACCATGTTTCTAACACAACCAGAGGGATACTGTGAGACCAAGGGGGAATTTTATTTTGCCATGACAATATAGTCTGTTCTGTTCTTTTCTATTCTATTCTATTCTATTCTATTCTATTCTATTCTATTCCCCTGAATTTCCCCCAGGGGATCAATAAAGTTACCCTACTACTACTCTACTATTCTATTCAATTCTATTTTCAATCTTTTGTAAATACAGAAGAGGGATAAAATCCGCCTCTGCTATGACATAAAACATGGCCAGCTATGAGAATTTTATGCTGTTGTTTTAATTTGTCTTCACCACAAAGAGTAGTTTGGCTAAGTGGATAGAAGGCTGCACTGGCCAGATTGTCCATTAGACTCACCGGACACTATTGTGTGTAAAACCCATGTTAATAGGACATGGCCCTTGTAATACAACGACAAGATCAGCAACACTACAGACCCACGTAAGTTGTTTTCTACATTCAAGTCACTGCTCAACCCTCCCCCCCCCTCCTGCGCCCACAGACCTGAAACCAGACAACTTTGCCACCTTCTTCACGGAAAAGACGGCAAATATTAGCAAGCAATTCTGTGAGCCGACCTCCCACCCAGAAGACACCCCCGTGGGAAACACGCCGACTCCTGCAACACTTAAAGAATTCCCTCTGCTCTCTGAAGAAGACGTTTCCAAACTCATCACAAGAAGCCGTCCCACTACCTGCCTACTAGACCCAGTGCCCACGAACCTTCTTCAAGACATTGCCCAAACAGTGGTCCCAGCAATCACATCCATCATGAACTCCTCACTCTCCTCCGGCACGGTCCCCTCCGCCTTCAAACAAGCAAGGGTGACACCACTACTGAAGAAGCCTACACTGAACCCTGCTCATGTCGAAAACTACAGACCTGTCTCACTGCTTCCCTTCCTATCCAAGACGCTAGAAAGGGCAGTTGCAAAGCAGGTCACCAACTTCCTAAACCAGAACGGATTACTGGACCCAAAACAATCTGGTTTCAGAAGCGGACATTCAACTGAAACTGCGTTACTCTCAGTGACTGAAGCTCTAAGGACTGCAAGAACGGAAGGACTATCCTCGGTCCTCATCCTACTAGACCTGTCTGCAGCCTTTGACACAGTCAACCACAAGATCCTCCTGAGGATACTCACAGCCATGGGAATCACAGGCGTTGTCCACTCATGGTTCAACTCCTACCTCTCTGGACGCACCTTCAGTGTGTCATGGCAAGGGAAACTGTCTACGACTCACACCCTCTCCACAGGCGTACCCCAAGGATCAGTGCTGGGACCCCTTCTGTTTGCAATATACACCTCCTCCCTGGGACATGTCATTCAAACACATGGGTTCTCCTACCACTGCTATGCTGATGACACCCAGATGTACCTGTCGTTCCGTCCAGATGACACCACGGTTTCGGAACGCATCGCTGCCTGCCTCACCGATTTGTCAACATGGATGAAGGACCACCACCTACAGCTGAACCTGGCCAAGACAGAGCTCCTGGTGATCCCAGCTAAAGAATCGCTCAGTCACAACATCAACCTCAAGATAGGCTCCACCATCGTGACCCCAAACAAAGTCGCCAAAAACCTTGGCGTCATGATTGATGATGAGCTGTCATGCTCCAACTACATCAACTCAGTCACCCGGACCTGTCAATTCCAGATGTCCAACGTACGGAATATCAGACCTGTGCTGACACAATATTCTACACAACGACTGGTGCAGGCCACTGTCCTGTCCCGCGTTGACTACTGCAACTCACTCATGACAGGCCTACCTGCTTGTGCGCTAACACCTCTGCAGATGATCCAGAATGCGGCGGCACGGTTGATATTCAATCAACCCAAAAGGACCCATGTTACTCCTCTATTTATTGAGTTGCACTGGTTACCGATCGCCGCCCGGATCAAGCACAAGGCATTGACCCTTGCCTACAAAACCATCACAGGAACGGCCCCAGCTTATCTGAAGGACCTACTAACGCCCTATGTTACTGGAAGAGATCTGCGCTCATCCAGCACAAGCCGTCTGGCTCTGCCATCCAGTCGCTCTAGGTACTCCCAGTCAAGATTGTTCTCCGTTGTGGTGCCCAAGTGGTTGAACGGTCTCCCAGAGGCAGCAAGACTAAGCACATCTCTTGCAGCCTTCAAGAAACAACTGAAGACCTTCCTCTTTCGAGAGAATCTACTAGACTAATGCTTGAACTGGCCTTGCCCCAGGGCAGACTCCTGACATGATGTTTAGTTTAGTTTGTGTGTGTGTACTCGTTACTTACTCTTTAATTAAAAAAAAAAAAAAAAAAAACTAACCCCTCTGCAATTGCACTTGTTGTTCTGTATATCTCCTGTGCACTTTGTATTTGCTTGTGATGTTGGCTTGAATATGTCCTCTTTTGAAAGTCGCTTTGGTTATAAAGCGTCTGCCAAATGCAATGTAATGTAATGTAATGTAATGTAATGTAATACGGTAAATTTGATGTTATCAGAATGACAGTGAGCAAGTCGAAATGTGTTACTAAAGACTATGTGTTGCTAGTACAAAGTATCATGAGATAGCCTAAGTTTTTATCAACAAATAAATAGTAAAGTGTTCCACTGGAGTACCGGCACACTCTACAAGTCTATATCAGCTAGCCAGATACATAACAAGAGCAAAGATGAATAGCTAGTCTAAAAGATAAATAGCTACTCTGAGTGTAATACCACTTGTCGTGATATGAGCATTGTGTTGTGCTCTGTGCTTTAAGATTCATTACCGTACACACACACACACACACACACACACACACACACACACACACACACACACACACACACACACACACACACACACACACACACACACACACACACACACACACACATCATTGAGTGACTGTTTGTGTGTATGTGCATTTGCGTGTGTGTGTGTGCGTGTGCGTGTGCGCGCGTGTGTGTGCGTATATATATATGTGTGTGTGTGTGTGTGTGTGTGTGTGTGTGTGTGTGTGTGTGTGTGTGTGGAGGACGGACGCTGCTTTTGAATTATTGCCCGTGCCCACCTCTCCCCTGAGTGGAGGGGGGCTGCACATTATAACACATTGCCAGGCGGTGCAGTTGAAGCTCCTAATGCATCTTTATTACCCAAATCCCTGCTGCTCACGCGCTCTGAACAAACTTCATTTGTCTCTATCCAAATCATGTAGGGGCCCGGGGACCTAGAAGGGAACACAGAGGAGAGAGAGAGGGAGAGAGAGAGAGATGGAGAGAGAGAGAGAGAGAGAGAGAGAGAGAGAGAGAGAGAGAGAGAGAGAGAGAGAGAGAGAGAGAGAGAGAGAGAGAGGCAGGATGGCAAATCTCATGGTGATGTCGGTGGACCGATCAGGCCGGCCAACCTTGCTGAAGGCGAATCCAGAACAGTGCAGTGCGGCTCAGTGTGAAGTGGAGAGGAGGGTAGCAGAGCGTATGGGCTCAACTCACTTTTCATTCTTTCTCTCCTCTCCTCTCCTCTCCTCTCCTCTCCTCTCCTCTCTTCTCTTCTCCTCCCCCTCTCCTCTCCTCTCCTCTCCTCTCCTCTCCTCTCCTCTCCTCTCCTCTCTTCTCTTCTCCTCCCCCCCTCTCCTCTCTTCTCTCCTGTCCTCTCTTCTCCTCTCCTCTCCTCTCCTCTCCTATCCTCTCCTCTCCTCTCCTCTGTCCTATCCCCTCATCCCCCTCTCTCCTCTCCTCCCTTCTCCTCCCCTCCCTTCTCCTCCCCTCCCCTCTCCTCTCCTCTCCTCTATTCTCCTCTCCTCGTCTATCCCGTCTCCTCTCCCCTCCTCTCTCTCTCCTACTCTATCTCCTCCTCTATTTCCTCTCTCCACTCATCTCCTCTCCTCTCTTCATTCCAGCATAGTACTCAACAAGAGGACGGGGCAGAAGGAGAGAAAGATGTGGAGAGTGATAAAGAGAGTGGTAATAATGGAGAGATGGAGAGAGGACGTGGGAGAGGTGAACAGAAGCACTATATGTGCCCTAAGCAAATCACCCCAAATGAGACTGCCTGTTCTGCCCTACAAAGTCAAAGTGCAGTAAGTAGGCCTACACCATCATTGAAAGTGAGAAAAAATGCCCTCAAAGCCTTGGTAATAGCTTGGATATTGTAATCACTGCAAATTATGGCGTACCAATATCTCTTAAAAGGCACACATTTGGATCATAATACTTTGTAACAAGACCAAGGAGGCTTAATGAAGACCATTTCAAGTCTAAACTCTAGTTTGATTTAAAATATTAATATATATAGCTACTGTACTTTGCTTTTGTAGGGCAGAGTTGTTCTATAAACAGTATCTCACTCAGGCCAGCTGACTTACATGTCCTTTTCTTACATATCCCTTCTTTACCTTCCTCTTTTTAAGTGGAGGGCGGTAGGCTTGGTGGATAGGGGGCAGCAGTTTTGGTAGAGGATGTGGGCTTGGAGGGACAGGGTAACTTTAGGGGGTGTGGCAGCTGTGGTTTAACCCATTTTAGCCTAACGTCCCCACACAGCAAACTACCAGGCGTTTTTTTGCTGAGCGGAATATCACACATGGTTACCAATACTTCCACTAGTCTACTCCCCGGGGCTAATTACGCTTCTTACCCGCCACTCACAAACCTTGCAGCCCAGTCAGCCTCTCGTGGCAGACAACCTGCAGAATCTCAGCCTGCGAAGCATGATAAAACATGACATAAGTTGCATTTAAAAGCTAGGAGCCTCATTTTGCATTAAAATGTTTTCATTCAGCTCTAACATACCCACATTTTTAGTTCAGTTTAGTTTAGTTCATTCATAGTTCAGTTATAGAGTGAGGTGGATATGGGCTTGGGATGGGGTGGGGGCATTTTGCAGCTGGGTTGGTGATGACAGGTGGTGGTTTTACGACATTGAAGGTAGGGTCAGGGCTGTAGTGTGTATGTGTGAGAGGGAGGGCGTTTTTGGGGTAGAAGTGGACTTAACCCTTTGAAGTGTACCAACACTTAGGGCCTGTTTATACAGTACATAACCAGGTATTTTGATAAACAATTTTTTTTCTTCTTCATGCTTACCAAAATATTTTCGTTCACATTATGAGCAAATACGCATAGATATGCTGCTGAGAGCCGTCATGAATACGTAAAGCCTGTGGAGAGCAAGGAGAAAGTCTCCGTTTATCTCAATATACAAACGCTATCCAGAATTTTTTTTTTTTTAAATCTCCGCTTTTGACTGAGTTTTATTTGAAGCTTCGTTTTTAGAGGGAAAACCTCAGTCTGTTTGCAAACGTAAAGGCACAAACGAAGGGCAAGGTCTATGTTTATCAGAATACCAGGGTATGTATAAACAGAGATTAGAATTTTTGCCAATATATTTGAGCTCTCATTATGATGTCACATGGGCTTTGTGGGACTTTCAACACAGAATGTTACGGGAGCTGTTGAATGTTCAAGTGAAATTCTAAAAAGAAGTGTCTAAAAATCCTTACTCCTCAAAAGGGTGGATGAGTCATGGTGGTGGATTGGTGAGTCTTTGGTGCCTTGGAAGGACGCGGAGGCTAACATAGTAGACGCTTGAGATGGTGTTTGCAACAGCGCGTGTATTTTTGGTAGGTGGTGGGTTGATGTGGTGGTTGGTTTGGTGGTGGTGGTGCATTGGTAGAACACGGAGGGTAGCGTGTGTACGGTAGCAGATATTTGAGTTTGTGGTGGTGGCAGTGTTCGTCTTAGGAGAGTATTTGTGGTGGTGGTGGGCGAGACACGCAGGGTAGCAGATATTTGTGTTTGTGGTGGTGGCAATGTTTGTCTAAGTAAGGAGAGGTTTTTTGGGGGTGGTGGGTTGGCGAGACACAGAGGGTAGCAGATACAGGGATTCAAGTTTGTGGTGGTTGCAGTGTTCGTCTAAGGAGTTTTTTTGGTGATGGTGGGTTGACGAGACACGGAGGGTAGGTAGCACACTGTACTAGAGATTTATGGCTGAGGCAAGGCAGGCAAGGCAGGCAGGCAGGCAGGCGTGTTAGCTAGCTGGCGGGGATGCTGGGATGGTCCTGAGGGGCCACAGCCGTCGCCCATTTGTTTTTCCCATTACTGATGTTTCACTTAATGTGCTGCAGGCCTCAACACCTCCCCTTACTTACTCACACACACACAAACATGCATGTGTGGACACACACACACACACACACACACACACACACACACACACACACACACACACACACACACACACACACACACACACACACACACACACACTACACCGGCATTCTCAGCACCTCCGTCACCCTCATTTCAAACACACACATATGTTCGTGCAAACATACACACACACACACGTAGACACACACACACAAACACACACACACACACACACACACACACACACACACACACACACACACACACACACACACACACACACACAGACACATACACGTAGACACACTCACACACACACACACACACACACACACACACACACACACACACACACACACACTCAAACAAACATACACACACACAGACACACACACACACACACACACATCCTCTCTGCTCTGATGGGAGACAGGGATCCGACTCTGTTCTCTGTTCCCCGGCTCAGCCTTCATTTAGCTCTCACCTGTCTCCTCCAGAGATGGGATACAGCACTACCAGCACTCTACCAGTGCTCTCCAGAGGAACCATTAATGTAGAGGGGGGCGCAGGTGTGTGTGTGTGTGTGTGTGTGTGTGTGTGTGTGTGTGTGTGTGTGTGTGTGTGTGTGTGTGTGTGTGTGTGTGTGTGTGTGTGTGTGTGTGTGTGTGTGTGTGTTTGTGTGTGTATGTGTATGTGTAACTTTAGGGGGAAGGGGCGAAGGTAGTTTCTGTGTTTGCAGGTGCGTGTGCGTGTGTGTGTGTGTGTGTGCGTGTGTGCGTGTGCATTTAGATGGAGGCTGCAGATGTGGTTTGTGTGTGTGTGTCTGTGTGCGTGTGCGTGAGTGTGTGCACACGTGCGTCCAATTGGGGGCGAGCAGTGTTTTCATCCTCAATCCACAGGCACTGTAAGGAGGGCAGGAAGGAAGGCAGCATCCGCAATGCACACAGCACACCGCCTATGGGGAATTTAACCCCTCTTTGTTTGCATTGAAGGTGGAGGAGGGTGGATGGTTATAAATAAATAAATCTGTTTATGAATGCATACATAAATAAAATAAATAAATAAAACACTGGAGAAAAAAAAGAATAATATCTGCTCACCTCCAGCAACACAAAAAAGACAACCCTTACAGGAGGTGTTCATTAAGTAACTGTTCAAAGAATCATTACGGAAAGGGAAAAGGTTAAGAGAAGCAAACAAATATAAATAAAATAAAAATATAATCATAAATAATTAGGGAGAGATTAAAAATTCAAATTAAAGTTTTTTTTTTCTTTCCTCAAGAAAACATCCCATCCTTAGAGTGTCTGAGTTATGATTGGTACATGTTGTATAGCCTATATTTTATAATGGGTTTACACGCATTCATTATATCAGTGACATCCTGCGCTTCAGCACAAGTGCATGTTTCTCCATATACACCTTTTTTTTTGCAGGACAGCAAATACACATTATTTATCCTGTACGTATGTATACCATTTTCTAGCACACAGGGGAGTAAACGTGTATGGATATTCACCGTTTCTGAACAGTTGGACTGTACTAATGGCATGTATTATTTATAGGGCTTGCATATAATACGTTGTGCGGGAATATTTAATTTCAGGCGTCTGGGACTTGTGTGAAATGGACAGCTATTAATTTCAGCTGACAGACGTGCACTAAGCAGTAACACAGCAGCTTTTCTATTAGTATTTCATTTAGCCCATCTAAGGAATCACACTTCAACACGGCCCCAACAATTCATACATTTATCACAACACAGGCAGAATGAGGAGAGAGAGAGAGAGAGAGAGAGAGAGAGAGAGAGAGAGAGAGAGAGAGAGAGAGAGAGAGAGAGAAGGGGGGGAGGCAGAGAGAGAGAGAGAGAGAGAGAGAGAGAGAGAGAGAGAGAGAGAGAGAGAGAGAGAGAGAGAGAGAATAAATCAAGTTGACAATATGATAGCTGCAGTAAGAAAACAAGTAGGCCTATCATTGACCAAATAACGAAACGAAAAAACATATCTATGGCAAATTTTGGTCTTCTATTGACAAGGTATGAAAGTACGGTAACAAGACTTTATTTTAGGGATACATCTATTAGCACGAATACATACAGTGTGCCTTTATAAGTAACGTATAA
>NC_085878.1:38783714-38791214 GCF_034702125.1 Engraulis encrasicolus
TTGATCCCTATGTGGTTGGTTCCTTTGTGCTAATTTCAGGAGTAATTGGTCATTTTACATCTTGTGTCTTTATGTAATTTTGACAGGCATTGGCGATTTTGGTTCATGCAGAACATGGGTCACACCTGAGTCAAGTGAATTTAACCTCCTTTTCTAATGTGGATTTGGCTGGTATATAATGTATGTCATCTGAACAATGTTGGACAAATGCAGTGATGCATTTGGATTAGCTTTTGAATTACAGTAACTTAGAGTAAATTCAAAGTTGTACTGGGGGAATGACCTACTCAGATGCCATGCATTTTGCACTCACACATTTTACAGTATGTATGCACTCAGATTGTCTGTGTCTACCTCCCTCTCACTCTCCCTCTCTCTCTCTCTCTCTCTCTCTCTCTCTCTCTCTCTCTCTCTCTCTCTCTCTCTCAATAGACAGATGTGTGAGTACATAACACAGACCAAGAGATTGTTTTTGAGGCACTTTGGTAACAGTAAATGATATAACGTCATGCACAATAACTCATGAAATGTGTTTGATTAGACATGACACATTATCCAAGTGTTTCGTTATAATGACATCCTGTGTATGCCTGTTGCTACAGTAGCCTTCTCATTTGTTTTGTTTGTTGTAATTCCAATCTAATTATTATCGGGAATGGAAAATGGCATTGACCAGTGATCGCTCAGCTTCCATCAGCCTATAGCGACAGCTATGATTCCTTACCATGTTCTCTGAATACAGGCCATCCGTCTTCAGTCTTAATGATGATAGACATGGCAAGTCTGTATACCACTTCATGTCTCTAATTAATCTAGCCTTTGAAACGAGAGGCACAGATGCAGTTATTTTTCAATATTCTGTCAGCTGTTCCCTCATTTCTGTCCATGAAAGTATTCTCATATTAATGGTGTTAACACAGCATGCACAAACACACACACGCGCACGCGCACACACACACACACGGATGCGCATGCACACAAATAGACACAAACACACAAAGACTCACACTATCTCTTTCAGACACAAACTCACCCAGAGACATTTTTGATATGTGTGTGGGTGACGCTTGTCCTTTGAGTAGCTGTTAGAAGTCAGGAGGGATGAAATATTAATTAAGATTTCTTAAAAAAACATCACTTTCAAATATTATATCATTCATGTTTTTGAGTTTTTATTAATCATGTTTTGCTTAGATGGTCTGTAGTCAAAGCTTTTACATCCCTTTGATGATGGCAAAAACAAAAATTCACTCAATGGCACTGAACCACAAAAGTAGCAGTAGCATAGTTGCTCTAAAGTACAGTAGAACAAATGTTTTGTACAACACAACATACACTCTTAAAAAGGCTGGGTCAAAAACAACCCAAATTGGGTTATTTTCTGACCCAGGCCCTGGTTCAGTATTGGGCCTACCCTTTGCCTGGGTTAAAATATTTTAACCCTCAGATTGGGTCATTCCTCTAAACCAACTAAATGGGTCATTCTGACCAAATTGCTGTGTTAAAAGAACCCATTACATGGGTCAGACCTACTACCACATTATTGGGTCATATTGACTTATTTGTTGGGTTCATATTTTAACCCAATATTGGGTATTTAAATTGCAAGGAGATTTACAAAAAACAATTATGACTTTACATTAGTACATTAAGGTGAAATATACCAGAATTGTTTACCAATACAATTGAGATCAATTTAAAAAACAAAATACAAGAATGCATAATATTTCAGATCTCTTTTTTATTGCTGAACAATGTAGATAATTAACAATACATTTCATAAAAGTATACTATAAAGATGCAAATCACAGCAGTGTAGCATTAACACATCAGCATTGAAGCAATAAAACCTTAATTGAATTTACATGCATCTTTTTAGCCTCTTTGCAAAGATGGGTTATCAGCAAGACTGATCACTCATGACCGAAAAGACTTAACTACATCACAGCAACATTGCTATGACATTACCAAGAGCTTTAAAGGCCAACTTCCGATAAAACTCAGTTTTACTCACTCCTTTCGAAGATCGGACGGTCACCCCAAGTTAAACTCACTTGCAAGGCTCTCATAGCGGTGCGTCAACTCTCCTGGCTGTGTTTCCCGGTGTTTCCCAATTTACATAAATAATGCAGAGAAACGAGCGAATCACGAAAGCCTTTCTGTGTTTCGTCACGTCGAAAGAAGGCGTTGCCCACAAAGGTTTATATCGACCCATTTATCTAAAAACATGTCGAGTAATTTTTTTCTGCTTGTTTTCAAAACAAGCAACGTCTGGTGGCCCGAAACATAGCTTAGCTTAGCTATCAGCTGGTTGCTACTCTCAGGTACACACACAGCACAAAGCCTCATACATAAAGCCTGCTCACTCCGGTTGCTCCCTGCCTGCAGCTCGCCTAGGGGTCGCTGTCGAAAGAGCACAGCCCTGAATGGAGCCTGCACGCCTCCGTTGGCGCCCCTATAGTGCAGTACCACCCGGGGAAGTGGCGACTCTGTTTCCCATTACATTCTCTCCAAGAACTGGAGGACTGAGCCAATCAGAGACGCGTTTCTTTGAGAGCAGGAGGAGTGAGCCAATCAGAGACGCATTTCCACGAGAAACACGGAACACTCTCTCGTTTCTCCACAAGCCACCTTGCCAGCTTGCAAAAACGTCTTGAAACAAAGCAACCAGAACGTTTTTTAAAACAGGACCAACGCGAAACACATTCAATAACAATTGGGAACACGGCAATATTAATTAAATGACGTTGAGAGGCCATCTTTAAGTAACAGATTAAAACTCAGTCATTACAATATTGGTGACAGTAAAGTTAAAACATAGGGTCTGCTAAAAGGGGTTAAAGGAAATGGTTCTGTTTTACCAATGTACCATTTGATTTCAGTGACACTGTACAATTATAGAAATTCAAAAATTTAGTTTCACCTTACCTTTTGTATAGCACACTGTAAAACAGCACATTAAAATGTTTAACCCCTTTGCGAAGAGCCCATGTGCTTTGCACAGAGAATATGTTGCTTTTTAGCTATGAGTAAACAGACCCGCCAGCAGGTCCATCTGCACAAACAGGCTTCTCACCGTACTTTTTGTTAATTACAAACTTTACAGTGCATCCATAACTGCGCTAACAGAGTGGAGTGAACTTAATTGTCCCCAGGTTGAAATTTGTCTTGGTCTCTACAGTCACTACATTCCATACAGTACTTACATAACCAGCATATAACAGAACATAAATAAAAAAACATTGAAAAAACATAGAAAACGTTAAAATAAAAAAACATCAAAGTGTGCACTACATGTCCATGGCAGGTCTATCTGTCATTAACAAACAAGGTATTCCCTGATGGGTGGTTATCCAAATAATACATTTCAAACACAGCATGTATCCAGTCCAAAAGAACTGACAGGGATGTCGCAATTATATTGACAGTTTGTACCTCAGGACCTTGTCTCGTGATCTGGTTTGATTGACATCACTACCCTTTCAAGGATTTAAAGTAGCTGGCTTGTAGATATTAAGGTTCACGTAGTAGATGACCTCCCAAAAGCACGGTGAAGCTGCAGGTTGCATATCCCTCATGGCAGCTCTTGGCATCTCACCACAAGTCTTGAAAAAGCAAAACAAAAGAAAAGTGTAAATGATTAGGCCAAGACATGGCTTTTCCATCTCAGTCATCATAAATATGGTTTAGGTAAATTATATTGTTCTGTATATCTCCTGTACACTTTGTATTTACTTGTGATGTGGGCTTGATTATGTCCTCTTTTGAAAGTCGCTTTGGTTATAAAGCGTCTGCCAAATGCAATGTAATGTAATAATGTAATGTAATGTAATATATATATATATATATATATATATATATATATATATATACACACACACACACACACACACACACACACACACACACACACACACACACACACACACAGGTATATAAAATGTTATTTCTGACTTGACTGCACCGGAATGACTGTGCCTACCGGTGCCCAAAGAGGAAGACAAAAAGAAAGACAACAAGTTTGAGAGTTTGGCAAACTAGTAGACAGAACATACAGTAAACTGTAGCAAAATTGTCTGAAGTGACACCACACAGTAGGCATTCCATACACATTCACAGAACCAAAGAACAATATCAGGCCTCATTGTGTGTGTGTGTGTGTGAGTGTGTGTGTGCATTAACGCCTGCTGTTGTGCATTGATATAAAAAAACGTACTTCATACATGCTGATGATATCCAAGGGCTTCTTGAATAAGTAGTGTGGCCGACGCCGACCCAGCTGAGCAGCATTCTTCTCCTTTTACTTGTGTCCTACAGCCAAAAAATAAGCAGTTATTGTGATTGTATTGTTAAAGTCATAGGCCTACAATACAGTTGACATACACATTTATCCTGAACTGCGTTGTTGGGTCCTGACAAACCAGTGGTAGTGAGAACAATATAATTGGATGTTGAAACTAGTAGGGATTTTCCTTTAAAGGGACACTGTGCAGGAAATGGTCAAAAAAGGTACTGCAACTATGCTGCTCATTGAAACTGGGCTGCCTATTGCCAAATTTAATCTTTGCATGAAAGTTTACTAAGTAATAAACAAATATTTTCTAGCATGGTCCAAGTAGAGTCATTTTTGCAGCTAAAAATGGCTGATTTTGGAAATTCAAAATGGCGGACCATGGAGAAGATCCCCCTTTTCATGTATGAAAAGTGCAATTTTTCAATTCATAATGAATGCTTAGAATTTGATGGTGGTGGTAAGCATTAATGAAAAAGGTAACATAAGTGAATGGGCAGCATGAATTCTGGAAATAAACAACTAAAAATCTCACACAGTGTCCCTTTAAGGTTGTGTGTGTTTATCTGTGTGTGGTGTAGAGTGGGGTGTGCATGCGCATGTTTTGTACGTGTGTGTGTGTGTGCATGTGTGTATGAGCATATGTGTGGTGTGTGTGTGTGTGTGTGTGTGTGCGTGCACGCATGGGCTGTTATGCATGACATAAAAAGATCTTACTTCCTACATCCTGATGTTTGAGGACTCCTCGGATAAATAGTGTCACAGACCCAGCAGAGCAGAAGTAATCTTCTTTCATTTGTGTCCTACAGCAGAAAAAGAATGAATAACTATGAGTAATTGGGATTTTACTGTGAAATATATAGTACAACTGGTACCCATGTTTACAATTCTTGGATCATACACTCACATTTCAGTGCCGCGTTCTTCCCTCGATGCAGACACAGCTCCGTACACATTAAGCGGTTTTGGTGCCAGGTCATCACGTCCATCGAGGAACGGACTACCGGAATGACTGTGCCTGCCGGTGCCCAAAGAGGAAGACAAAAAGACAGACAACAAGTTTGAGAGTTTGGCAGACAGATAGACAGAACATACAGTAAACCGTAGCAAAATTGTCTGAAGTGACACCAGACAGTAGGCATTCCATACACATTCACAGCATCAAAGAACAATATCAGGCCAGCTCTCATTGTTAGTGTGTGTGTGTGTGCGCGTGTGCGAGCGCATTCACGCCTGCTGTTGTGCATGACATTAAAAACTTACTTCATACATGCCGATGATATCCAAGGGCTTCTTGAATAAGTAGTGTGGCCGACGCCGACCCAGCTGAGCAGCATTCTTCTCCTCTTACTTGTGCCCTACAGCTGAAAAATAAGCAGTTGTTGTGATTTTATTGTTCAAGTAATAAGCCTACAATACAGTTGATACACATTTATCCTGAACTCACTGACTTACATCTCTCAGACAATCCAAATCGGTTTTCATCGGTTTACTTCTTCAGTGACTTAGTTCCAGTTTCCTACACACCCAGCTGTCTTGGTAACCGGTCAGAGGAGAGAAGTCCACCTTATCCAGAGCAGAAGAGATAAAAAAAAAAGACAAAACGTTTCAGAGCTTTGCAGACACACTGTCACGGACAGAAGAGGACCCAAGAGCGCAAGTTCAAATTCAGAGTTCTTTATTTAAGGTTTCAGGGGGGAAGAGGAGTGAGATGATCGTGAGGTCTTGGGAGGTTCCGGTTCCAGGGGTGCTAGGAGTGCCAGGGGTGTCAGGGGTTCCAGGGGTGCTTGGGGCTCTGGGGTTTTTCAGGGTCCTGTGGGTTACCTGGGCTCCGGGGGTCACCAAATGTTCGGGGGTGTCCAGTCCAAGTGCTTAGTGTGTGTGTCCCCCAGTGATGGAGCGGCGTATCGGGCTGAGGGTGGTGAAGCGTCTGGGCTCGCTCATCTGGTGGTCGGAGACCTGGGGGAACACACACACAACAGCAATATGAATGGCAGGCAGAAGTACAGATCAGGGCTGGGCAAATATCGTGGTGAGAGACAGAAGGCAGAATCGAGTTACCGGAGGGGCTGAAGATCGGAGAGTAGTCGAGATCCAGAAGGCAGGTCGGGATAGTCGGGGCAGTAGAACAAGGAGGCAGTCAAGAAAGGATCGGTATCAGAAACAGGAGTCAGAGCGTAAACAGGCAGGTTACTGGTCCGGGTTTGAAGACGATCTGACAGGGCTTGGCTGAAAAACAGGGCTTGATATACTGGGAGAGGTTAGTGGGGAAATGCAGTGCAGCTGGCAGAGTAATTAGAACAGAGTGAGGCAAGGTGAGGATGGTGAGTGGGAAATGCAGTGCAGCTGGCCAGGTAACAAGAGCAGAGCAGGGCGGAGCCAGGTGGAGCTCGTTAGGCAGAGTAGGGAGAGAGTGAGCAGAGTGGCAGAGAATTGAATGCAATTGAGGTTGTTACCGGGAGAGAGAGTGCTCATGACACACACCTTCAAACAGACAACAGACAACCTTAAATAAATGTATGAAAGGCTTTTGTCTCACTACTACACACAACTTTACATTTTTCATTTACATAAACAAAAATATAAACCAACCAGTCCCTTCGTAAATACTGCACAGAGTACAATATCACACACTCACACTAGAGCTAAGTTACACACGCACGATTTCATGCAAAGCATGTTGAAGTAGCTGTTGCCTATAGCCACAAATTTCTTTAAACCAGGAAACTTCCCTGTAGCGTCAACAAAGCAACACATCCCTGCTCGTGAATGAAAGAAATTGGATAACTATTCCCTCCGCATTTAAGTAATTTTGGAACACAACGACTGGTGAATGTAAACACGTTTTCCACGCGTAGCCTTCATCCGCATTTATCAAACAGCTACGTAGTAGAGCTACGACTCTAATCAAGCAAGCAAAGCACATACGAGATAAGAAACGCCAGTTGACACACAAACAATAAACAATTGTCGCGACAACATTTTCTTGCACAGGCAAGCTGCCCAAACACACGATGCGACTTACCACACCTAACATACCGGTAATATTTAATGCGCGAGCTATCCCTCCCTCTGCCTTTATCAGAGTTCGGACTTGTGAAAGGTGCAAGTCGCAGTGAGCTCGGCCTCGGAAGAACATCGCAGGAGTCAGGAGAAGTCACACAACACAAGCACTTGCTCTCATAAAGCTAGTTCTAGTTGACACAGAA
>NC_085878.1:38796214-38803714 GCF_034702125.1 Engraulis encrasicolus
AGTGAAGAGGGGAGGGAGGCTGAAGGCAGGAGAGAGGAGAGAGGAGAGAATGTAACAGCAGACATGGTGGTCTGGTGGAGGAGGAGTGATGGGAGAGAGGAGAAAGGAGTGAATGTAACAGCAGACATGGTGGTGGTGTGGTGGTGGTGGAGGTTGCTCTGTTGCGGACGAACATGCCCTCACCAGGTGACGACAGGCTGAAATGTGACAGCGAAGGTGACATGGTGACATGCCACCATGCCCACACACACACACACACACACACACACACACACACACACACACACACACACACACACACACACACACACACACACACACACACACACACACACACACACACACACACACACAAAGCCCAGACAAAAGGGGACCTGCAATGCCGCGAGCAGAATAAGTCACCAAAGCCAGGGAACTGAGTGTGTGTGTGTGTGTGTGTGTGTGTGTGTGTGTCTGTGTCTGTGTCTGTGTCTGTGTGTGTGTGTGTGTGTGTGTGTGTGAGAGAGAGAGAGAGAGAGAGAGAGAGAGAGAGAGAGAGAGAGAGAGAGAGAGAGAGAGAGAGAGAGAATGAAAGTCTGGATTTCTGACTGTGTGTGTGTATGTGTTCATGTTTTTTTTTTTTTTTTTCCCAGAGGACATTTGTTCCCGTGGCCCAAAAAAGGAGAGAGAGATCGAGATGAAGGTTGACAGTCCTGAAGCCCTTTCAGCTTTTTATTTCTTTATTTTTCCTTTTTTGGCCGCGCGTGTCCTCCATCAATAGCAAAAGGGTATGCACTGAGGAGCGTCTCTTGTTGCCGGCGATAACACAGCCAGATCCAAGGCTTTGTATGCTTCTTGTCGTGCACGCGTATGACGTGTGTGCACGCACGAACGTGTGTGTGTGTGTGTGTGTGCGTGTGTGTGTGTGTATATGTGTGTGTGTGTATATGTGTATATGTGTGTGTGTGTGTGTGTATATGTGTGTGTGTGTGTGTGTGTGTGTGTGTGTGTGTGTGTGTGTGTGTGTGCGTATGTTCTAGGGTAGCAAAATCCTCTTAATGATACTTTGTGCAGCCCCCATTTTTTGTAATTTTGTTGATACTCGTAGAAGTAAAAGTGTTAAAACATTTCCTCTGTGACAGTTTAGGGTTTTTGGTGTGGATATATTTTCGCTTTTTTAGATATTTTTAGGGTTCATATGAATTGAAGTCAATGGGACGGCCCCAAAAAGATATTAAGGTGAGGATGTGTGTGTGTGTGTGTGTGTGTGTGTTTGTGTGTGTGCGCGCGCTTGCGCTTGCGTCTGTGTTTGTGTTTGTGTGTGTGTGTATGCATGCGTGTGTGCATGCATGTGTGCGTGTGTGTTTGTATGTGTCTGTGTGTCTGTGTGTGTGAGTCGAAGCTGTGAATGTGCATTTTGTGGAACATACTAGACTTGATTGATGAGCGCCGAGCTGAATACTTTAGCACACAAGACCAACCAACTCCCCAAAGGCCATGGCAATAATTATATTAAGCATACAAAGCAAAACACAGCACAGCACAGCACAGCAAAGCAAAGCACGCACACACACACACACACACACACACACACACACACACACACACACACACACACACACACACACACACACACACACACACACACACACACACACACACACACACACGTACGCAAACCTTTCATCAGCTAGAAGTGAACAATAGCTACCCTTCCAGATCAAAGTTTAGGAGAGAGGAAAAGGGTGAGTTGAAACGCAGACTCAGGGATGAAGGTACTTGTGTGCATGCGTGTGTGTGTGTGTGTGTGTGAGTGTGTGTGTGTGTGTGTGTGTGTGTGTGTGTGTGTGTGTGTGTGTGTGTGTGTGTGTGTGTGTGTGTGTGTGTGTGTGTGTTTGGGTGTGCGTGTGTGTGTGTGTCTGCGTGTGTGTGTGTGTGTACTTGTTTAAGGGTTGTGCTGAAATACACACTCAGGTCCTAAGGTTGGTGTATAGAGGGGAGATGTGGTTTGTGTTTAAATTCAAGGGTAGTGAAACAATGTAGCCTATGTGTTTGCGCACTTCAAAGTGCACTGACAAGAGTGTGTGTGCGTGTGTGTGTGTGTGTGTGTGTGTTGCAGCATAGAGAGCCTTCAAAGGGGTCACCACAGTCGAGGACTCACTGTAGGGGATCCTGTAGGCTAACACCCTATGTGGAAAAGCGGGTGCGTATGTGCGTGTGTGTATGTCTCGCTTGCCTGTGTGTGTGTGTTGCGTGCATGTGTGTTTGTGCTCACGGCCGCTGACAGCTTTGGCTGGGCCTGGGACAAAGTCATCTGAAAGGGCCCCCTCAACCAATAAATTCAATGTAGTGAGGACCCTATCCTCCCCCCTTCTCCCAGGGCCCGGGACAACTGACCCCTTTGCCCCCCCTTGTCAGCTTCCCTGTTTGTGATGTATGTAGGACATCTGTGTGCTGCCCTTTGGCTAGAAGGCTTTTGTGAAGAGAGACAGATATGTCTTTCTTCTTTTCTTTTTCATTTGTATTTTTTTTTCCTTTTGACATTTTCATCCTTGCACTCAGATTGAACCATGACAGCCACAGCCTGAGCCCTCTTGACTACCACTCCAAGGAGAGAGCGGACAGAGCAAACAGAAACAGGTAGATCACAATACATTATGCACCTTCTATTCAGTCCACATTTGTAGATGCAGACATAACAAAACAAAATACATAACATAACAAAAAAAAAGACTGACAATAAGTCAATGAAAAAATAGGTGAAATCAAGGAGATGACAAACATTAAGTCAAAAAGCAAACATCTCTGCTTTTTAAAGTTCACAAAACACAAGTTTCCTGAACCCTTGACGTAATTTTTTTTTTTTTACAGGCCCTTATCTGTTGAGGTCCTTAAAACCCTACATGCCTTGTGTTCAATTCAATTCAATTCAATTCAACTAAACAACACACCTCACGACAGACCAGTAGGCTACAATCAGACGGGAACCACACACAGAACAAACAAACAAAGCAAGTACAATATAAAATAATTGAATTATTGTTTTTAATGATTGATTTTAATTAACCCTTTGATGCAGATGCAAAAAATGGCAATTTTCGCCTATATTTGACACTTATTATGTACAGTAGAATATCTCTGGTTCTACATATGCTATTTACAAAATGTATGAACCACATAACAGAATACATTTGGGACATCATGTTCAAAGAGTTAAAGTGTTTTAATGAGAACATTATGAATTCAATATTACAGTTGGCACAGCAGTAAAAGTGTAAAAAAATCAAAAAACGCCTGTGATTTATTTGGATTCTATAGTGCACAATTATTTAGGAGTGGCACAGGTCCAAAAAAAATTACATGACATGATGCACTTATATGTTGGCAACATGTGTGAAAATTTTGAAGGCAATAGACAAAGGTTTGTAAGAGCTGCAAAAGAATATCCATTACATGACATAGGCGTTCCCAAAGTGTCTACCCAACCTCTCCAGTCATATCAATACAAATCAAGTGTGACTCCACTTACATTTACATTTAGTCCTATATAAACCCATTTTTTGATTAATTGAGAAGCATAGCAGTTTTTTCTACAGCAGGGGTCCACACTCTCTCCAAAATGTGCCCAAAACCTATCCAGACTTATATACTGTTATACTGAAGCACTGCACATTGTGCTTTTGCTAGGTGCAGTGGATATGAATGTATGCATACTGCGTACTATTTTTCAGATATGATCAGTCTTCTGAAAATGATTTTCCAAGGGAGTTTTTCCCTCAATGAGCCTTTCCTCAAAACATTGCTTCTCAAGGATGTATGACTTGGAACACCTCATGTCTGTGTGTTTTTGTCAGACTTCTAAAATAGATAGATCTGCATGATTGAATGAACACTACTATACAAACACAGTCATTAGTAATATTATTATAGTTACAAAAATGGCCACACCAGTAGCCTGGGCACGTTATACTTCCTGTGACACTGCATAGTAAGACTGGGCATGTCCATAGTGGTGTGGATCGTCAATGCTCTCACGATTCAATCCAATTACGATCCGGAGGGTAACGATTCGATTCGATCCGATCCGATCCAATTCAACGATGCATTGCGATGCGCAGGGACGGAGCACAAGTTTGTGACGGGGTTATGTCGAGGTCCTCTACCCATACGCTATGTTTGATGTTACAAACGTCTAGCCTAATTGTCTGTTATTGTTCACAACATTCGCACCCCACCAGGGCTGAGCTCAAACATTAATATTATTGTAATGTGTAATTAAAGAAAAAGAAAGAGGCAACTGTGTGGGCGTAACCGCAACCGCAGCCAACACTAATTCGTTTGTCAACCACCTTATCCAAATCGACCTCAATGCCCTCCTCCCATAGATTACTAACACATTCTATACCTCCTCCATATCCAAGATAACTGTCACGACCAAGACGCGCGGCCCCATCCTTGTCCGAAACAGATTCATTTTTAAACTGCCAGCCTTCTCGTCGATAGGCTAGATGGTTCCGCTTTGCCAAGGGTGAAACTTGGGGAGACATGTGGAAACGGCCGGGCATCACTGCGTGCATATTGGCTATTCAATTAATGTGATGAAGGATGGTCAAACTTTAGATGCTGCATGCCACGAAAGGGGCATTTTTTCGGGAGCAGCTTAGGTAAAATGTTTAGGGGTCGGGAGGGAGGAACTGAACAGTTGTCAAATAACTTGGGCCCTACTTTACTATGTCCTGAAATCGGAAACCTACTGTAGGCGATATAGCCTACACACTGACCCAGAATATGTAGCCTAGCCTATCTGCTGAATAGCCACTGCGCAGGGCTAACCACCACATAAGTGCATTTCACGAGCTTTTTTAGTTCAATGCGATTTGCCAAAGTTGGTTGCTGCACCACTGCGTTAAAAAGGATCCATGGGGGAACAACGCATAATACAACCCCCCCCAACACACACACACACAAAGTCTACCTTGGCGCTTAACCCATTATTGTCTTACCTTAAGTTGTCTTATTTCAACGAAGCTTGTTTGATATAATCAACGTAGATCCATGCAAACAAATATTTGACTGCCGCATGCCTCCACGTCACGACCACCTAGACACCTGACCTGACTTCAGCCATTCGTTAGTCTCGCCCCCCTCCTACCGGCAAAGCTGCGCTAGAGGTTACATTAGCTCTAGTTCTAATGCAAACACGAGCGCGGGGAGCTTTAACTGAACCGTGTGATGAACAGCATCACCTGTTTTAGGCTATCATTTATTAATCCCGAGGGAAATTAAGGACAATATAGGCCTATAGATATTTTGTAAAAGCATGGGTCTACTTTGTAGGCCTATTGTTATTCAGTGTCTCTTCTGGAGGTCGGTAGCCTATCTTAATTTGCAAACCAGATATTTGGTGCCAGTTTCTCGACCTAAGATGGATGCTACAAGAAAAGTAACCAGATGGCAGTAAAACGCCTGCGAATTATTCCATGTGTGATCGACTCGAAAAATGAAACCAAGCTGTGTTATCCCATTCGTCCACAACGGGGAAAATTAAACATGTGACCCATCATTGAAAAGCATGGGCACCAAGGGCGAAACTTTGATTTTGACATTGGTGGGAACACAAAAGTGCTCCAAGACAAAGATTCCAGAAGCTTTTTTGCATTATCAATCATAGGTTCATGTCATGCAGCTGTAGGGCGGTCTATGAATATGGTCATTGATCCACGTCGATTTATAAGCACGAGCGGTGCTGTCCCCATAGCCTATTTGTTTCAAACGTGTATGACGCGCAATGCCCATTTAATGTCACGCTTTCAAAGACGTTGATTATTGAGAACGGAGAACGAGACACGGAATAGGTTAGAAGTAGGCCTAGGTGAAATTAATGTGGAGAGCACGGTCTATGAATATGGTCATTGAGCCACGTCGATTTATAAGCACGAGCGGTGCTGTCCCCATAGCCTATTTGTTTGTATGACGCGCAATGCCGATTTAATGTCACGCTTTCAAAGACGTTGATTATTGGGAGAACGGAGAACGAGACACGGAATAGGTAGAGGTTGATGAAATTCATGTGGAGAGAGAGAGAGAGAGTGCGCAGCACCAACCCTTTGGATGTAGTGATGCACGTGCAACCGAAATTGAAAGAAAAGAGGGAGGGAGGAGAGGCACAATGGGAGGCGCGGGTACTCAGACCTCCAGACCCATCCCCTTCTTGTGTTGAACATAGGCTACTTGGGAAGTTTTGGTGGTTTTTTTTAAATTGCTTTGTTTTGTTTCATGATTATTTTAAATTTATTAATACAACGAATCGATCCTGCTTGTGGCCGAATCGATGCGGACTCGTCCATGCCCTGGATCGCGATCCTTTGCCGCATCGATTACTTTTGACGGCCCTAATGTCCATAGTACCTGTAACGATGCAGTTTTCGCTTCTCAATTTGTCTGCTATATTGTATTGTCAGTCCAGGCAAGCACACCAGAGGCCCGTTGGCCAGAACACAAAGGTCCAGTGGGGAGTATGATTGGAGCAAGTCCAGCTAGACTTCTGGGCGGCGTTTGGGGGAGAAAAGAAGTATTGTTGGCTTGACATCAGCGACAGTAATGTCTTGCCAACCATCAGGGTCGTCATCTGCTGTGTTGTACAGCTGGCTTTGCGGTGGGGCAGGGCAACGTCGTGCAGGAGGACTTATCCGTATTAAAATAGCGACGCTGCATCTTCCTGGGTTTTTTAAATTTCGCGCTGTCGGGAAACACCGCTATGCGCAACTGCGAGAAGGTCATTTACGCACATGGCCAGGCAAAACACAAGCAACCGAACATGATGGTTACGCATGGACCAATCGCGTTTGCTTTTCGCTCTAACGTGGGGAATCCCCTGATTTTTTCAACCAATGGGCGAATACTATTGGCCGAATAAGATATCATTGACCTTTAAACTCCATGGTTTGGGCTATTGTTATTTTACGCAACCTTGTTCAAACCCGGAAGTAGATTTCGCGTGTAGAACTCGCTTGACAAAAGTTAATCAAACACAAAAAATAATGAAATCTAGCGAACAGAAACGATGGATTCTAACAGATAACAAGTTAATGCTTCAGTCTACAGCCACACTTTTGAGGAATAAAGGATTTTATTATCATCAAAATGTCGAAGTCTCCGTGGATTATTTCAATGAGGGAATTCAGTCACTTGTAACACCTAAAGGTAGGCAAACTCATAACACATCAAATTCAAACTTTAAGTCTTCACACTTAAGGTATGTCTTTGTGGTGGTGTAAATGAATTTTACATGGGGTTTCAGACCGTTTCACACGCTCCTTTTATGTAAATACATGATGTTAGTTTGATGAAGTCGGACTATCTGTTTACATTATCAATGAACATAGCGTGCGGTTGATGGAGGATTATGAGCAAACCGTGGCAGCTACAATCTTTGGGTTTTCTGTGTTTGTAGAACCAAGTGTGTTTATTAGTTGTGTGTGTCGATTTTCTTTCTGAAACATTTTGTTTATACAAATATGT
>NC_085878.1:38806214-38808714 GCF_034702125.1 Engraulis encrasicolus
TGAAAAAGAATGAAAAAGAAAGGGAAGGGCAGTGGAAGCGAAAGGTAGCGAAAACAAGCTGCAAAGAGAATAGAGGGATAGAGAGAGTCACAAAGACAGAAAGAGACAGATAGAGGAAGACAGAGTGGGACAGCGGGAGTTAGGGAATGAAAGCGTCCCCCGTGCACCTTTTGAGAAATGAGGAGGGGAGGAGCGTCTTGTTTAATGGATTAACACATTTCGCCCGGGTCAGAAAACAAAATGTCGAAAAACAGTCCCCCTGGTCCTGTCGCATGCATATGTATTAATCACCCAGCCAAATGGGCCCTTCCACTCCTCCTTGACCTCTTTTGAGTTTACCGTTTGTTTATGCCATGCCGCAACTCTTGCTTTTCACTAGTTTCTCTCTCTTATTCTCTCTCTCTCTCTCTTTCTCTCTCTCTCTCTCTCTCTCTCTCTCTGTCTCTTTCTGTCTAATCTTGTTGTGTTCCTGTTTTTTATGCTCTTTGCTGAGCTGTAGATGGAAAATAAAGCATCTCTGCTTTTATGAGTGCATTTTTAAAAATGAGAAAGCCTTTAGCCATCAGTAGCAGAGATTCAGAGGGGGCAAAAGGACAGAGTCAGAGGCTATGTCTCAAATGACGCACTTTTGTCAGTGCACTGACAGTCAGTGCACAGTACACACAGTGCACTGAGGTATTTTGTGCATAGTGTCGTGGGAAAATTTGAGCACTATGCACTGTGCCCACGCTGGAAGTGACTGCTGAGCATGGCATTAGCTCGCCAAAATATGAGTTGGCTACAGGTTACAATGCACAGCGTCTGGTGCTTATTTTTCCATGTCCTTCACCCCAAAGGACAACAATCACATATACAATACTTTGGTTGGCATGAAAAGGTTGGTGTCCCATCAACATTACGTATAGAATTAGGAGACTGTTGACCAAACTCTTCTACTGAACTGAATGCCACATTTCCTCTGTGTCATTGTCAACATGGCCGCCGTTTAGTGCGCGCAGTGTCCATCATTCAAGCACTGCATTTTTCTGCCATTGTTAGGGGATCATCCTGGCACTTTCAGTGCACTGGCTCAACTGGAATATTCAGCGTGAGCGCCCTAGGCACTGAAAAACAGTGCCCGAAGTGCACAAGTGCGGCATTTGAGACACAGCCAAAGTCTTCTCACTAGATGTAAAAAAAAAACCCTTAAAAGGTGCACTGTGCAAGATTTTTTAGTTGTTTATTTCCAGAATTCATGCTGCCCATTCACACATGTTCCCTTTTTCAAGAACACATACCACCATCATCAAATTCTAAGTATTTGTTATGACTGCGAAAATTGCACTTTTTCATACATGAAAAGGGAATCTTCTCCATGGTTTGCCATTTTTAATTTCCAGAAATATGCATTGTTTTTGCTGCCAAACTCACTGAACTTTGGTTACACTAGTAAATATTGTAAATGCAGTAAATATTTAGCCCCACCTCAATATCTTTGTGGGGCCCTCACATTGACTTCAATTCATATTAACCCTAACAATAGCTTAACTGTGCCCAAACCAAAACAATCCCTAACCTTAAACTGTCAGTGAGTAAATTTGTGTTTTTACACTTTTACTCTCACCAGTAGCAAGAAAACTACGCCAGCAAAAGTTCAAAACATGTGGGGTCCAGGATTTGGGCCTTGTTGGTGTGCTCCAACAGCAGTGTCCTCACGTACACTACTGGTGCAGTAAACACACACACACACACACACACGCACACACACACACACACACACACACACACACACACACACACACACACACACACACACACACACACACACACACACACACAGTGAATGGCAGGGCCGGTGTGAGGTCAGTGTACCTGTGAATATGGGTGCTCCCCTAAGAGAAGCTGTCATGACGACGGAGATCAAACGCACAATGGCACTGTCCTAAAGTGCATGCAATGTGTGTGTGTGTGTGTGTGTGTGTGTGTGTGTGTGTGTGTGTGTGTGTGTGTGTGTGTGTGTGTGTGTGTGTGTGTGTGTGTGTGTGTTTGTGTGTGTGCGTGCGTGCATATGTCTGTGTGTGTGTGCGTGTGTGCGTGTGTGTGTGTGTGTGTTTGCGTGCGTGTACGTGTACGTGTGTATGGACATGACTACCAGGGACATGGGTAAAGGGTAGAGCAGGCACACATAAATAAATAAAAACATCTGAAAAAAAAACCCAAATAAATAAATAAATAGAAACGACAAGGGGAGGGAAGCATGTGTCCCGGATTTCTTGCTGAGTGACTGTGTGACGGGCACAGATCTGCAAGTTTCAGATGGGGATCAGGTTGTCTGTGCAGAACTATCTGTGTTTGTTTTGGGTAACTGGGATTTTGTGTACAAAGTGGATTCAAAAAATGTTGGGACACTTTGTATTTTGTGAATAAAATCAAAATGCTGGCATTTTCAAAACATTCAATATGTTAATAAGGTAGAGAATTATGTACAGACAACATATCAGTGGTTAAAGTCAAGCAGAAA
>NC_085878.1:38816214-38818714 GCF_034702125.1 Engraulis encrasicolus
AGAGAGAGAGAGAGAGAGAGAGAGAGAGAGAGAGAAAGAAACTGCATGAGTATTCCCCTGTTGCTGAGACCCATTGCCAGCGTGAGCCAGAGACGGTGGAGCAGCAGAGTAGAGGGATGCAGCAAGACTGCCATCTAGTGGTGGCCTGTGAGCACGACAGCCGTGGCCCCTGCCTGCGTGTCAGTTTTCTGCTGGGATCCCCGTGGAGCGAAGCGGCACACCGCAGCGCAGGCTCGGCAGCTGAGCGAACGGGCATGTGTCAGGGAGCAAATGGAAACAGAAGCCTGTGCCTGTGGGCTACGGGGAGAGAAAGGCGGTCAAGGTGACTGCAGTCTCCGAGGAGCCTCTTGTGCAAACATTAGCAGCGAGGAACCACTAATGAGAGAGCCTCTCGTGACCCACGTCAGACACATAAACACACAATCGCAACAATGTAACTTGCGGTTTTTGCAAGGGGTGGCAGTTTCACTCTCCCGCCGCTTTTGTTCTTTCTGTGCGTGCGTGTCCTTAGGCTATTTCGTCCTCAGTGAAGCATTCAGTCACAAAATGGATTTCTTGCAAGGTGAAAAAAAAAGAGCCGGGAAAAGGATATGCTCAGCAGCAATGTTTGTCCGCAGCCATTTCTCTCTAAGTTTTGAAGTGATAAGTCAAAAAGGAGTCACAGTTGGCTCACACACATTCAGGAAATAACGATTCCAACTGCCGATTTGCCCTCGGACCAAACTCCATTGGCTCGACTCTGAGCTGAAGACAGGCAATCAGTAGCAGCCTGAGGGCAGCCTTTATGAGATATCAATACATCGAGCAGCTAGTTCGCCATCCGCATCAGCACTCCATCCCAACATCCCACAGTACTCGGATGCCATTCCTCAGACTCATCATGTTATCGAACTTTCTTTCTCTACTTCACTTTTAAGTTTTTAGGTGCGTAAATATTTATGTTTCACGTTGTCACAAAATTCATTTCCGAGTTACTTGGATTAAGTGATTAGTCAGCTAGCTGCGGTACATAACATTGTTATAATTAAGAATAATGAATATAACTTTAGAAAACCTGAGGGCAGAATATCAACCACAGAATTTCCTTTGACTTAATTCTCAGGAGCAACTCTATTCCCCGCTATAATTAAGAGGCTTTATCAAAGCAGTGACATTAAAGTCTTGCTAAAATATTTCACTCTAATTAATGAAGCAGGCCTACTTTAGTATAGGCTAATGTATTTTGGGAAATGATCGACAAATTGCGAACCTGATGATTAGTTGCTTCCAAAGTAATAACATAACAAGAATAGTTTTGCGAGGAGATTGTTGTTATTATAGTAATTACATTGTATTAAATTCATAAGCAGTGTAGTATGGCCAGGACACCCTGGAAGAAGAGTTAGTCTAACTCAATGGGACTTTCCTGGTTGAATAAAGGATAAATAATATAAAATAAAATAAAATAAACATATCTGCAATAAAGGCTGATACCTTCCTGACAAGGGATTGGAAATGCATTGATGCGTTTTGATCATGCTTTGCCCTTAAAGAAGAGGCATTATCGCCCCATGATGCACCTTGTTTAGCCGGTGGAGTGCTGTAGTAGTCAATTCGCCATGGTCCCAAATTTGAGCCATCAGTATCATCGGGGGGGCAAAGCCTCATTGTGATTTTCGGGTTATAATAGGCCTACTAAAAGGCTAATACCACCTATGACATGATGCAACAGCATTTTAATGCATGATGACTTGGTCATTGTCACATTAAACAGGGGCTGTGTCTGAATAGGCTAGGTTTACAGAAAATGTGTGTTTTGATAGCGTAACACGTTTGAAAAGCACTAAGCCTGTCAAGACCACCATCCCCTCAAGAACATGTTCCAAGTGGAGTTCCAAGTCCAATTGGACTTTACTCTGTGTATTGGTCCTACTACTCCCTACAATGATAAATCACTCTGTAAAAATGTGTAGATTCAGAGACAGGGGACACTCATCCAGTTGTAATTCATTTCTACTTGAAATGTCTTCTTGGAAGCACATGATTACCTATTTTTTTCAATCCTGTCACATTTGACATCTAATTAACGACCGAAAATCAGTGGGAGATGGGTGTTATTTTTCATTCGTATTTTTGTTATTGTTATTGTTGTTTACAGTATGTATTTTGTTAATTTATTTTTGACACCTGTATATATTTATTTATTTCTGATGACCTCTGGATTAAACTGACATCACTTCTCACTCTGCACCTGTTTTCTAAAATAGGCTCAATATGGGAGATGATCTGGGGTACTGGAGGACAGAAGAGGAAGAGGAAGAGGAAGATGAAGGAGAGAAGAAGGTGATAAGAAGGAGATGATGGAGAAGAAGGGAAGACGGGAGGGGATAGAGACGTGTCTCAGTGAAGGTTAAGCGGGATATCATCCAGATATATATTGGGGGAAAAAGAAACCTCTCCCCTGAAAATATCTCCCCTTGAAGTGGATAAATCCACTCATTGGCCTCAAACACACACAAAC
>NC_085878.1:38823714-38826214 GCF_034702125.1 Engraulis encrasicolus
TGATGATGAGGCCAGGAGTGCGTTCCAATACGCGACCTTGCCTCCTCCACTTGTGCTTGTTTCGTCGTACCAGGAAGTAATATGTCATGATGACGTCACTGACAACAGCATTATAATAATAATAATAATAATAATACATCAAATTTGTATAGCGCTTTTCTAAATACCCAAAGACGCTTTACAGAACATGTAACATAAAACAAAAACATGAACAGACATTCAAAGACATACAGAGACTAAAACACAACACAACGGCAATGGGAAGTTCTTTTTTTGTCCATAAATCATGACGGTATGGAGCGTTCACAGTAGTGGAGAAATATGGAAGCCCACGGCGGGGGCGGCGATGAAAAGGCCATGGCGGGATACGAAAATCCAGAGCCTCCCGTCGTGGGGGGCGAGCTCGGCTGAAGGAGGCAGCCGAACAAGCCGGTGAAGTTCTATGGACGGAGGAGCCGTGATGACGCCGGCAGAGGGGGGCATCCAAGCTCGCCATGTCACCAACGACGAGCAAGCCGCGGGCATGGACGCCGAGGATGGACGACGACGGCAGCGCAGGTTGTGGTAGTTGGAGAAGTCTGCAGACAGGAAACGGCACATGGTGTAGAGTGGTTGGAGAAACCAGCAGCCACGCTGAATCCACAACAGTCCGGACTTCCTGGAGACAGTGTTGGAGCAGGCGTCGGATGCAGCAATCGAGAACAGCAGGTGTTGTGCAGCTACAGCAGCGGGCCAACGCACGTGTAGCTGTAATGCCGTTAAAGTTTAGCAACAGGCATCGGTGACGGGTTCTTCCAAAAAGGGTGAAAATAGTCCGAAAGTTTTGTGTGTATTTTTTGAGTTAGTGAATGATTAGGAGTGGAAGAGAACGAGCAGCGGCAGCCAAAACGCGCCAGCGTCCACTCGCCCTCATTCCGGAAACGGAAGTGATGAGACACCAGGGGTGAGACACCAGGGGCATTATATTTCAATATCTTGCCTTCATCACCATATGGAGGTTGTGGTGTCCTTGAGAAACACTCTGAACGTCCTCATACCTCTCCGAAGGCAACACAGCTTTAATTGCGTGCCAGTTCAACGTGTTTCATAAAAATAAAAGGAAAGAGCAAAAACATAAAAAAAAAATAATGTAGATTTCTAAAACATGACAGTTACACAGACATAAGGTACTGTAAATGGCATTGCATTTAGTAGCGTTCCTTTTAATATGTATTTTTAAAAAAGGCAGAAAATACTGTTTTGGAGCTGCTCTTGAAATTGGGATGTTGGGATGTGGGATGTCTAAATCCCATGTTTTTGATGCCGGAAGTGGCGTTCAGCAGGGCACCTCAACCCCCAAGGGGACTGTAACCAATATGATGTACAAAGTTGCTATGGATAAAAGGGATCATCTTTATGTAATGTCATATAATGTGTATGTGTAAACGCATGCACACCCAGGAGCTGCACACGTCAATCTGACCACATCATTCTTTTCTAGTTTAATTCCATGACCGCCCTTTCACAGATTGCATTTGACATGATCCAATTCCATTTCATGTAAATGACTCTGAACCTGCCTTCTTTTCCAATTTGACAATTTGGTACAAATTCAAACTGAATGAGATCCAACACCTGGTTAAATTGACTCATGCTGTTCAGTTCCACCAATACAAACATCAATCATCAACAATGCTCGTCTAATGGAAACCCGGAAGACAGGCTGGTGAAAATTGTTTCATGTTTATATGTTGTACATGGGTCAATGACATTTTTGGTCTCACACCTCAGGTGGTACAACAACAGCTTATGATCATAGATTAATTTTTAATTCATGTATTGCATTGAATATGACTCTTAGATAATACACTAAAAAAGAAATCATTTAATCCATGTAATTGTGGCATTAGCTGTGGTTCCATTCCACTGATGTGTACTACTACTAAAACAAGGGTGGGGAACCTATGTCTTGAGGGCCGTTTTATTTTGATGTTATTCAGCTTCAAATGAAATATGACATATTTTGTAAAGGATTCTTAAAAAATGCATTTGCAATACAATTAGGTTATATTCAGGGAACCTAGAGAAGGTAGTGTTTGTTTAAAAGGTGGCTGCCTTCAATATAGGCCTATAGTGAAGGGGAAAATCCTGGTTTGTGTTCATAGCGCGGCCCTCGGAGGACTTATACGGCCCTCGGATGCATTTGAACTGGCCCTTCGAATGAAAAAGGTTCCCCACCTCTGTACTAAAACATCATTGGCCCGCTACTACTTAAACATCATTGGCCCACGTTGTGTTAATTCTGCACTGATTTCCAATAGCTCCTAGCCATCTCAAAAATCCAACCCAGCACTCACACACCATGTTCAGTCCAACCTAGACATACAGTACCTATACACCGAGCGGTAGTGTCACACAGTGACGTGCCACACACTCCCACGTTGCATAAATACGTTTTTAATGTGATAACGTTTCGCCTTCTGGTGTGCATTTTGCACCTCTATTCATCAAGTTTCACACA
>NC_085878.1:38831214-38836214 GCF_034702125.1 Engraulis encrasicolus
CAAACACACACACACACACACACACACACACACACACACACACACACACACACACACACACACACACACACACACACACACACACACACAAACACACACACACACACACGCACACACACACACACAGACACACAGACACACACACACACACACACACACTTACAGAGAAAAAAAAGACTGTGTGAGAGAAAGAGGGAGAGATAGAGAGAACGAGAAAGAAGGGGAGAAAGCAGGAGAGACATAGTGAGAGGGAGGGAGAAAGGCCCTGAAAAATTCAAATTCCTCTATACAAGAGCAACGGTGTGGAACGGATATCTATTAAAGGCATTTTATTGAAAAAGACAGACTGCTACAACAAAGGGTCAACAGCGCTATAACTGAATGCCATAATTCATCTGCAAAAGAGGGCCCACACTAAGCAGTCGTCCATGCTGTGCCTGTCCAGAATAAAAAAAAATAGACCGCCTAAATGGGTGCGATGATAAAGGACATGTGCTGTTCAGGATGAAGGCTGAAACCAGACACTAGCACTCAAGGATTTTAGGGAAATAAAGCTGTTACGCAGTTCTGCAGTGCCACTGCGCACCACACTGACTGACACTGATTTATCCAGCATGGGATTGCTTCTAGAAGCGGAACGATGCAGGTAGAAATACCCTACGGAACAGAACACTGAAATCATGACAGGTTCTTTTTTTATCGGTAAGTTTCTAGGTCATACTGTTTTTTTTTCATTTACCACATGGCTGTTATAGTCCAGACATTATATTATTAGGAGATGTTCTTGATGAAAAAAACCTGCATGTTTCGGAATATTTTAGAATTACAGAGTTTCAGTTACTGAAACGCTTATGATGAAAAACCAAATCACTCACCTGGCCGAACAGAGTGCCCCAGCAAAAGGGACTATGACACATACCAGCCAAACCTGCCAGGGAGCTGGCAGGCTACAAAACCCCTTCTGACCCCAAGGAAATCCACTACCGTCAGAGAGTAGAGTATACTTAAAGAATCTCTGCTACCGTGGGAACATGGAACATCAGAACCATGTACCAGAAGGCCAAGGCTGCCATCATTAGCAAGGAAATGAAGCACTACAATCTCACCGTCCAGTGATGAAATGCATCAGAAGGTACTTACGGCAACTTCCACAGCAGCCTTGAAAATCGGATAGAGATCCGCAGTTTTCCACGTCTAGTCAGTTTTAATACAGCTGGACGTGCCTGTGGAGAGCAACTTTAATAGTTTTTCTGTCCGTAAGTGAGCTTCATACATGAGGCTCCAGGGCTTGTCAGAAACTCTGTGTCAGGTGAGGTAAAACAAACCAGTGAACAGTCCATTATCTACTGTGTACATGTCAAAGACAAAGCAAGCCGTACAGAGGGAGTGGCTATCATTATGAAAAAGAAAACAGACCTTAAACTTTTTGAAAAGTGAAAGCCCACCTGGGAAACTCCAAATCCTTTTGTCATACGTGTTCCCTGCACATAACAAAATTGCATTTTATGCCTCACCCATGTAAAGGGGCAGCCTCCAATGGACCCCCAAGGGAGCAGTACGGCAGGACGGTACCATGCTTGGGGTACCTCAGTCATGGAGGAGGATGGGGGAGAGCAATGGTTAATTACTCTCCTCACCAACCTGGCAGGTGGGGAGTTGAACCGGCAACCTTTGGGCTACAAGTCTGAAGCCCTATAACCGCTTACCCGTGACTATTTCAGTGATATTCAACACTAGCAACAACAGAGTGGAAGCCCACATCATCCATCGCATTGCACCCACCTATTACACAGATGACTAGGCCAAGCAGAGGTTCTATGGCTGCTTAAACCAATGACATTGGAACAAGGGACCTCATTATTGTAAAGGGGGACTTTTGATGCAAAGATTGGAGCCAAAAATGAGGGATACAAGTCTGTGATGGGATAACATGTAGTCCAGGGGTATTCAATTAGATGTCAACAAGGGCCAGTTTTTCAAATTCCTCCCAGTAAAGAGGCCGAACTATACGCATGTATTATGGTTGCGGACTGTCAATGAAAAAAAATATGGGAGACTTCATTGAAATGGGGGGGTCTGAGGGTCCTCCCCAGAAAGTTTTGCATTTCTTATGTAACAGGTTGGACTGGGTCCCCTGTTAGTGTGAATGTTGTAATTGCAAACAGCTGCCCGTGTGGGCGAGGGCGGAGCCCTTCCGGTTAGTATAAATTGCCTACTATGTTGGCTGTTAGCCAGGTGTGGCTAACCTCGGTACCGGTTGGCGCTTGGGGAAGCCCTGTACGCTGGGTGCAGTAGGTGATGTTGGCGTGTTGGGTTTTGGACCCATACTGGAGCGCATACTAGAGCGCAGCTGAAATGCAGACGCCAGGTTGCTGCATGTAGCCTAACCGGCTTGAAGGTAAGCCCTTCTGCACTGTGCACCTGGCGATACCCAATTATGTTTGTAATGTGGCTAACGTGATGTTGTTTCACTGCAGCATTGCATGGTCGGAACCAGAAGCAATTGTCAACCGTAGACTTCCAGGCTCGGTTCGGTGCTTCCCAGTTGCAACTTAAGGTAATTTCTAATTTACCGTCACTTTGTGCCTGTGGCTTTCACGCCACGCCTTGCACATTAATAATGGCATTCCCCTGGCATTAACCCAGTCTGTCTTGTGCTTTCTAGGTCGCGCACATATTGTCAATGGGCTGGGGTGGGGGGACGCCGCCGTCTTTTCCCGGTGTTTGTGTTTGTTATTTTGCCTTTTACCACCACGAGCTCTCTTAGTTGTGGCAGTTTGTTGTTCTGTGCGCAGGTGCGCGCAGCCTTCGTCTTTCAGCCATACGGTCTGACACGGTCAGCTCCAATCACCCACCCCTCAGACAAGGGATGAGTGATTGGGGACTGGTCGGTTGAGATTAGTAGCATTGTCGTGTAAACTTGTTGGTGAGGTGTAGATCCCCTGAGTGGTATAGTAAACCCTCTGACAAACATAGGCTACCTCTTCACTGTGAATCATTTCAGTGTGCTGTGACTTCTTTTGTTTATTTTGATTATGTTTTGTGTGTACAGTTTTGATTGCAGTGTTCCTTGGCATTCACAGTGCAGTGTGTAGGTAACACGCTCAGTAAATTACCTGTACTAGCCTACTCAGTGCTCTTGCACTTCAGCCGTCATTGTTTCACGATATCTACCTGTATTGACTTCAGTGGAGTTAAGACTGTTTGTTTGTGTATATGAAGTCCCTCCAGTTTTTCGCGATTCAGCGATCGCGTGGATTCATGCAAATTCAATGATATTCCGCATAATTTCACGATGCCGCGTAATTCCTGTAAAGCCGCATTTTCCCCGCAAAATTTCAACATTCTGTGGAGTTTATTGATTTATATTTTTGTCAAAAAAATAAAAATGTGACTACAATACCACCGGAGACGAAAACCAATACGAAGCATTTTTGTTAATATGTCACTGAAACATTGAAAAATAGCCTAATTGCCTGCTATTTCGGAAGTCGCGACCCTCATCTCAGCTGTTCCGCGTCTCTCCTCCCCTCCCTCACACATAGGCTACACGCAGGCGTCGGTGCTGCACACTCATGACCTTTTCTTTAACAGCAGTAGCCTACTTTTCAGTGCAATCCTGGGTGGAAAAAGTATTGTTGCCCATTTATCCATGACGAAGAAGTGTATGCAGTCATGAAATAGTGGCGGTAGGCTACTGTCGCACAGTAGCAAACATCTTACGTTAGGCAGGCTACATGTTTGCGGAACTTCTCCACTCTCCCCTGTCGCTTTCATGCGCATGCTACCCGACGGTCGTTGTCTGATCTTTTTTTCAATGTTCGCTAATGTTTGTAATTTAAGGGTCTATGTCTATGCGTAGGCACAAGCCTTCTGATAACAATCACTGTAGTGCCGATCGCAAAGGTTTCGGAAATGTGGAGTTTTGCAACTTGTTTCAGTCAAGGACACCGAGATAGGAAGTGCTTTCACTTCCACGTCCAAGTCCACGCTTTCACTGTGTTATTGCAATAAAGTCTTGCGAATCCAACCATGCACACAACCATGTCAACGAGAGCGTGTATGCCATCACAACTTTGCATCAAGCAAATAATATGCAACAGCTTGCAATACGAGCACGAGAGAGAGAGAGAGAGAGAGAGAGAGAGAGAGAGAGAGAGAGAGAGAGAGAGAGAGAGAGAGAGAGAGAGAGAGAGAGAGAGAGAGAGAGAGAGAGAGAGAGAGAGAGAGAGAGAGAGAGAGAGAGAGAGAGAGAGAGAGAGAGAGAGAGAGAGAGAGAGAGAGAGAGAGAGAGAGAGAGAGAGAGAGAGACGCGTCTTCCAACAGGTGACATTGTAACGCTTGCATACAGCCTGGCTACTGTACCCCGCGACGCTCTTCATTAGGCCTAGTGGTAGGCTATACCCACAAGTATTTTTTCATAACGCGCTGTCCCGTTTCCCCCCGAAGTCGTTCTAAAATATCGACAGAGATTTATGAGTGTCGCGGCCATGATTTTTTTTTACACATTGGACGCACTGGCTAATAAGACGCTCTGACAGCTTTTGACAATATTTTATTATTCTATTATATAGGAAGTGTGTTTCTGAATCTCTCTCTCTTTTGTCTTAAGCCTACTTAGACTGATTGTGGTTTTCAGTTAGGCCTACCAAAAAAAACCCAGAAAGGGATGCAAAATCTTTGCAAAAAATGAGAAAATGCCGCAAAATCTTTGCAAAAAATGAGAAAATGCCGCCACAAAATCAGGCATTTTGACCGCAAAAATCACAAAATCCCAGTGCAAAATCCTGGAGGGACTGATATGAAGTCAAGTGAACTGCCTGCACATTTTCAATACAAATAAGACTGAAAGCAGAAGAAAATAAAAACTATTGTATGTGCAACAGCTGTGTCATCCTTTTGTCATCTAGAACCTGTCGGGGAAAATTGTGTTTTTAACATCTGGGTTGTCTCACCCTTTAACGAGACTGGCGTAGTCACCTTTTAAAACCTAATTACTT
>NC_085878.1:38843714-38846214 GCF_034702125.1 Engraulis encrasicolus
ATTTCATTAGGATATTCTCTAAGTACCACAGCAGATCAAGTTAACAAGTGAAATCCGCCTAATAGAATAAATATTAAATATTAAAAGCAGAACATGTCATTTGATAAAATAGCACACATTCCCATGCTGCCCATTGTACTGATAGAGAGAATGTTTAAAAGCTTTTCCCCATGTACTCAAGTCCAAATGGAATTTTAATTACTTAATTTGCAATTAAGCTATTTAATGAATTGACATGACGCTGCTTGTAGGGACTCAAGTGTGCGTGAAAGCCATTTGTGATGATTGCGTTTTATGCTTTGCTGACACCTGTGGTCTCCAGTAGCCTATGATGTATGATGTTTAAACTGATTACACTTAAGCGTAATCAAATAATTGAATTAAAGCCACAGACTATTGATGAAAACCTTCTAAATACTTTGTTCCCAGTGGGAGAAACAAAAAATCCTATAACATTAAAATTGTAGAACTAGGGAGTGACCTTCTCTACTTCAGATATGGGACAGAGCGTGCTGCACTACACTTACAGTTGAAGCTAGAGCTGTGGTCAGAAACAGAAGTTGAATAAGGGGTCTTACACACCAGGGCGGTAAAGCATCGTGTAACATTTTTTACCGGCGTCGGTGAAAATACATTGAAACATATCTGTCCTTACACACCAACCGGCGGTAGTCGGGCGTCAGCAGCGCGGGAGCCAGCTCCGCACCACGCTGCATTTGGAAAACTCGAGCGTACTTTTCACGCCGGCGACCGGCGGTGTCTCATTGAAATGAATGGCAAAGTAGCATGCTAGCTTTGGCTGTGGGTTTTTTTTTTAACAGGACTGGCTGCGCACGCCGACGCTGAGCAGAACTAAGCAAAACTAAGCAGAAAGACCGCGTTCGTCCCGCGACCATTCCGTTTGGCTTTGGTATGTTAAGACAAGTAGTCAGTCAACTCAAACACAGCTTATTAACTTCATCTATACTGCCGTGCAAAACAAGAACGCAGTAACTCAAAATGGTCGACATTTTTTTTATATCGGAAATGGGTTTTAACCCATAGAGGTCTAATTGCCCTTGAGAGGGCAATTTGACATGTCTCCAAAAACAAATCTGTAACTCTGTGAGTTTTTGTCATTGAAACACATAAGTTACACCATTAGAAACCTCAGACCTTCCAGATTTCAAATATATATATATTAAATAAATTATATAGCTGGCCCAATTTAAAGAAAGTGAAAAGAAATCTTCGCATATTCTGTACTCTCTGCCTGTAGCAGCCACACCTATAGCTATTCACATGTAAAGTACCGGTGCTTGAGTGGCTATTCAGAGGTGACAACACGCCCCTTTCAGGTAGGGTAAACACAGCAGACGTAGAGTGACAGGGGGGTTGGGGCTATCAGAGCACATGGGGATTGACAGGGGGGTGTGGGCCATTAGAGGTTTGTTCACACCTATCTCATTAGTATTCAAATGAGACAGGCAGTGGCAGTGACATAGTCATTCTTTTTTGCATTTTGTATGAAAACAACAAAACATTTCTAAATGCCCTTTTCACTTTTATGCTGCCAACACATTTGTTTACAAGATTCAAACTTCAAAAGTCTTGGCTAGATATATTTATTGTGTGTTTTCTTGAACTTTTTGAAGACCTCTGAAACCTGTTTTTTTGTACAGTTGTGTTTATACTCAATTTAAATAAAACATGTTTATTTCTTGTCAGGCTTTTCACAATACAACCATATATTCCACTTTCGCATAGAGGCTTACTGTTAGTTGAAAATACTTGAAAATGTCAGAGTGGTGCAAGCAGCCTAAAAGCCTCTGAAAGGCCTTAGACCTCAGAGGGTTAAACTACCTCATTTGTCTTGTGTCAAAAAAACTCATTTTGAAAGTGCAAAAATGACCAAAAAAAAGTTACTGCGGTGTTGGATTAAAGGTTACGTCGTACAAAACAAAAACGCAGTAAGTCGGCGAGTTACTGCTGCACGTTCCAATGGGACTGGTTTGGGAGTAGACAGTAATACTAGCCAAGAACGCAGTAACTCCTGCAGTAACTCCATTTTGTGGCAATAATGCCAGCCAAGAACGCAGTAACTCTGTTTTTTGTGGCAAAAAGACACATAAATGTTGTTTTTTGGGGCTTTTTTGTGTGCATTAAATTTCTATCCTAAAAACGCATTACCAGGAAGTGTCACCACCAATTTACCGACGACACAGTTGTCACGCCATATGGGAAACTTTGAAGCCTTTTTTCTCAGTTTGCAGTTTTCAGAGTTACTGCGTTCTTAGATTGTTCTTATATAGGTAAAAGGCTAACTAATGAGCTGCTAACTCTGTCAGATATAGCTAATCCTGCTATGGAGATCAAACCAATCAGGTGGACCATGTCACTACTGTCAGATACTATGAGGGATACAGTGCACTTATCTCTCTGATAGCTCAGTTACCGAGGCAGCTCTTGTTAAGTACAGAGATAGATGAGAGATAGCCATGTCAGATAGAGAGCTAACTCT
>NC_085878.1:38851214-38886214 GCF_034702125.1 Engraulis encrasicolus
GTATAGCTTTCTGAGGTGTATCAAGCAAATAGAAACTGAGTTATTAAGTTTTTTCTTGAAGTTAAATACAAACAATTGATACACAAGGGTAAAACAACAGAGTGTAGGCTACTGTGATACGTATGTCATACCATAGAATAAGCTGTCAGCCAAATTGACTAGTGACACTGAAAGTATTACTAGCCACAGGCAAGTTTTACCAGCATTTGGCCGGTTGGAAAGTGCCAGTGTCAAGCCCTGATAATAATCATGGCATTTTTTCAGGTGACTCCTAATAGAGGCCATTTTATCTTAACAAAAAAATCTCCAGTAATAATGCAGTCAGTCTGATATGAAATATATGAATAAATGACACTTTACTATTCTGGGCTACAATAACTTTGCCTTTTACATTCCTAAAGTAGTAATATTCTATATAATCTGTGTTATCTGCATCATTAATCTCAACTAATAATCAGGTGAGAATGAAATGACAGGTCTGCATTGACGACACATTATTAACTTTGTCCCTTACATTTCTAATGTGCTAATATTCCATATAATCTTCGTCATCTGAGATAATAATCTCAACTAACAATGGAGTCTGAGTTAGATGACAGGTCTGCCTATGCATATTAAAATTCTACATTGGGTGCAGCACTGAAGTGCTAATATTCCAAATTTGCCCAAATTATCTTTGTTATCTTATAAAATAATCACAGGTATAAATCTCCTTTGAGTGGACATGCCATGCACGCATACATTGGTGAACTATGGTAATATTCCAAATGAACACAAAACTCTGCACCTCATATTGGTGCATTGGTATGCTACGCATATAGTCCACATTAACTTTGACTCGGCTCCCCTCCCAGGGGTGATTTAGGCTGGGGCGTTTGTAATTGGTTTTGTCGCTGCGAAGTTAAATAAGTGACTCTCTTTGCCAAGTGTAATAGTGATGTTATTGCCGCTTCGCACTGTGACAAATATACCACACGGGGAGCGTGAGTTATTGTGCAAGGACACCATTGAGCCTTGCTGCGTGTGTTGTAGGCTTCCTGTTGCTTCTGGGGGAAAAACTCTTTGTGTTCTGATTCACATTGGAAATTAACCTACATACAGAGCTTTGAAGAAAAGGAGGAAAAGGAAACGTGCTGTAGCCTTTAACAACATAATTGAACTGTTGCTACGACTGCAATTGCTTGCAGTCTGAAAACCTTGTGTGATATTTTCCACAGATCATCATCAGTAGTTTTAAATCTGTATGGTGGTTGCTATACCAATGGATGTGAATATAATTTATGTGGAATCTGTTTATTGTTGTATACTGTTATGTGTGTAGTGTAGTTACGTATGTGTAAGATTATTCTTCTTCTGATGGGTAACTTTGCTAACAAGGGAACAAAAATTGTATTAGGCTGTTATTGTCTGTATTAAGTCCAGGACATGCTTGCTGCCTGCACGGGCGCATTTCGTGCACAAGCACATTGCCATGCATATTTTGTTGTCCATTTTCCATGCGGTAGAACAACTTACACCGCGAGGACCACAAGGGGTGACCTTCCAAACATCCATGTTGAGGTCGCAGTGGAGTCAAACTATGGTGGAAAATATTAATGAGAGGCCACACATGCTACGCCCCCTATATGATACCTCCAGTATAGCGCATTGTTAGCCAGGCCACGGCCTCCTACTGACGCAACACCTTCGCCGTTGCTTCTAGTCAGACCAAGAGCAATGAAAATATCGTTTCTGAACTCCCAAAAAAAACGGGAACTCCACCCACTTTGTTGGACACCAATCAACCAGTAACAAACCTAGGGAGGCGGGTCAACCATGCCACGTGGGAAACGTTAATTGTTATGGCCTTGGTCAGACCAAGTCTCGAAGAGATTTGAAAGTCGGTGATAATTAGGCTTGTGCATTGTAACCTCATCGTTCTGAAGCAAGTGTTGTATGCGCAAAGAGATTGCATGCATAACTTAAGGCTCTCTAATCTGACTAGAGTACATACAGCATTATGCATTGTCTTTGTTAGTTCTGTCAATTGACAAAATATCAAGCCTTCCCAATGAAGCAATATTGTAGACACTTACTCTGATTACCTATGAGACTGTAGTCGAATTGACTCGTGACAGAGAGGATGAGCACATCAGTCAAATCAATGTCTCCACTGAGCATGCCATGGAATGCAGAAGAGCCTTCCGAACTGTAATGTATGTTCCAAGCTTTATTTACCCACCGCTGTGGTGTTTTCTCAATGCGCCATCACATAGTAATTGTGAATTGTTTTTTCACTTTTCTCTCTTTTCCTCAAGGCATGCTGAAATCTATACAGTGTTCTCCGATTGGACCTTGAGAGAGAGAGAAAAAAAAAACAGATAATCACAATAGCTTACATAGAATAAGGTGTAGTGGTGAAGTGCCTAGCAACAGGAACATACAGTAGCCAAGAAGAAAGGCACAGTATTCGTGTACGTGCTAAGAACTCTATAGTTCTTTTTCTTTTGCCTATTTTTCATTTTTTAAGAAAATGTCAACGTGGAAAAATGTCTCAAGGCCGTGCTTGCCACCACTGCAGAAAACTGCTTACTTATTTCACAATGCACAGAAAAGAGAAAAGTGGTTTTAAAAGAACAGGAGAGAAAAAACTTTCAAGAGAAAAACCTACCGTACCTACCCGAGCCTACATCTCTCTCTCCCTCTCCCCCCCTCCCCCCTCTTCCTCTCTCTCTCTCTCCCCGCCTCCCTCTCCCCCCTCTCTCTCCCTCTCTATCGCTCTCTGTCTCTAACTATCTCTCTCTCTCCCCCTCTCCCCCCTCTCTCTCCCTCTCTCTCCCTCTCTGTCTCTACCTCTCCCCCTCTCTCTTCACCGCCCCCCCTCTCTCTCTCTCCCTCTCTCTCTCTCTCTGCAGTGCTGACGGGACCTTTCAGGAGGACCTGTTTTTTAATATGTTCATTTTTATATTTCCCAGGTCCTGGTCCCTGGGGAGTGAGACAGGCCCAGGGGGAGTTATCAGGACAAAGCGGTGGAAATGTACTTTCCTCCACGGGGCCGTCACGGGAGCTCCCCAGTGAGTGTCAGATAATTATTACACGTTGTAGAGCGATGGGGAAGATGGGGAGGGGAGATGGAGAAAGTTGGGTTCACTCTATTACCTGGCTGCCTCCGCTCGTTATCGCCACGTCCCGCTAGAAAGCAATGAATACTAATTACCTGAATGAGGTGCGTGGCTCACCACAAGACTGGAATGTTCTTCAGAGTAAACTTTTTTAATCTACTTGGGAAGTCGGGGTGTACAATGACTTGCATTTAGCTGGGGCAAATGAGACATGTATGTGAAGAGCTCTTTTCCAAAACGCTATATAAACCAGTTTTGACTTTTGGCATTTTAATATTGGAATTGACTGTTCAGAAGTCCTATCATCTATGTGTGAATTCTTGCCATTCAAATGTTTTGAGAACATACTTTTTAAACCTCTATAAAATTCATTTTGCAATGCAATTCAATGGAATGCCCAATACAAAAATGAGTGCGTTTACATGCAGTTCAGTATCCCGAATATGAGGCTTATCCCAGTTATGATCATATTCGGGATAAGGTGTTTATATGCGCACAGAACGTTATATTCCAGTCTACATTCTTGGCCGTTATAGAATTCTCTTCAAATGCGTGTAGCCTGGATACCAGCAACAGCGTTCCATGGGAAGCCCCTGTATTCGTGATAAGGTGTATACATGCGTCAGTATCCCGGCTTCTTTTGGAAAACTCCACCTAGCATATCCCGATTTCTCAGTATCCCGAATAAGGGCTTATTCGGGATACTGAAGTGTTTATATGCGCAAACGCAAATTCGGGATACTTAATATCCCGATCATATTCGGGATACTGAACTGCATGTATACGCACTCAATGTAAATTCCCGAACATTCTATAAAATGGATATATCTCATTTTGGAAAAAAAAGCTCTTCATGTGTTCCTCAGAATTTTTTGGGGACATATTAAAGGGAAGGAGGTGGTGGTTACAATGACTTAAGCTACATGTACATGTATGTTCTCTCCATAAAATACTATATAGTGACATATGAAAGGGTATTTACTGTAATTGGCATTTCACTTATTATGCTGAAACATATAGAACCATATCTACATAAAGCAACAAAAAAATCAGTCAAACACATATATATGGATTATAGATATTGACTCTTCAACAGGAATTGACTACAATACATTGTACTGAATATGAGAGTTGAAGCTCATTGGTTCTGCTTTGTTCTACCAGCTTAAGGTATGGCCACAAATTATACCAATTTATAATCAGAGCCACTGACTGTATAGTTAAGTCAAGTCAACCAACTATTGTCAGTTTCTTCATGTGCACAGGTCTTTCAAGGGAATTGACATTGTGTTTCTCTTCCGTCCCGTACAAAGACATGGGCATACACAGGACTGGCATTTAACAAATTATACATTAAAGTGCAAGACAGGACCAATAACAAAGTAACAAGTAGGAAGTAATAATTACGTGATGAAGACACACACACACGGTACAGTCCAGCAATGTCCAGGGCAGTCCAGTTGGTCAGGTTATTATAGTCATATTGGCAACATTTAGAAGCAGCACATGGTGTGTTGTATATTGCAACGTCCAAGTAGATCTCTTGACATGGTGCAGGTATATGGGAGGCTAAAGCTGCCAGGTACGAAGAGACTCTGATTGTCATTGGGGCTCTGGTGACGCCAAAGTGTCTTCGCAGAACTTCTCTCGGTTGCTTGCACATTTAACAGTAGTTAGATGGTCCTATAGTCACATACATATACCCTTCTGGTGATGCTGGAGATAGTAATATTTTGCCACGTTGTGATCCTGGAGATGCTTCATATGTGCTATGTGATGTTTGTATGGATAGTCAGATATGCCCTATCTTTTGGTTGTAAGGCAAGTCAGAAATTGCCTATGTTCCTATGCATGGCCATATAGGCTACAGTATATCCCCCAAAGGTGACCCTGGAGAGTGTTAAATCTGCCCTATGTTGCACTATGGTTGTAGACTGTACAGTAGTTATGCTGTATACTATGTTCCTAGGGTATATACAATATGCCCCTGTGATAGTCCTGGATAGGAATAAGTATACCTCTCGAATGTTCCTATTATTCATATAACTCCACAAGCAACCAGTAGAGCAGCCCTGTGGAGCAGCCATCTACAGTACAAAGCCCTGGTGAGTCTGCACACTGATAAGGTGTTCATGGGGAGCGCGCACACTGATAAGGTGTTTACGGAGTTCAGATAAATAAACCCACTTTCCTGCCAATCAAATGTTCTGACAGTGTGTCTACGTGTGGTTGATGACATTTGAGTCAGTCCCATTTGAGGAACACAAAGACCAATGAAGAAGAAGAAGAAGAAGAAGAAGAAGAAGAAGAAGAAGAAGAAGAAGACGAAGGAGAAGAAGAAGAAATGGAAGAAGAAGAAGAAGAAGAAGAAGAAGAAGAAGAAGAAGAAGAAAAAGAAGAAGAAGAAGAAAACCAAGAAGAAGAAAACCAAGAAGAAGAAGCAAGAAAGGCTACGTGAATTTAAATGCTGATGCAAAGTAGATTTCATATACCAACTTTAATTGCTAGCCTTTACATCGACCTCTGAGCTGTTAAGAGTATGACATTTCAATTTACCTTGGAAACCTATTTTTCATTCTTTAGTTGTTATCATGTATTTATGCTGTTTTTGTTTACAAAAGCAATGTCAGTTTGAAAAACAAGAAAAACATATTGTGGCTTTGCTTAGCTGACAACACATATTGTGGCTTTACTTAGCTGACATGATCTTGTTTGCAGTTTCCAATTACCAAACTAACTGGCATCTGCATCGACTATTCCCGCGTTTCAAGTAATGTGGCCCCCGGGCTCAAACCTTTTTCTCACTCCACACTACGCGAACTCTGCTAATTCAAATTGGCACATTTAATTTGTTCTGCGGTCAACTCCATTTCAATGATGGATTACTTTGTATGAGTGTAATTGAACTTTTCAAAGGGAGAGGAAAATGGTGGAAAAGCTATCAATTAAACAAACCCTGGCAGTCGGTCCATTAATCAGAGTGGATAGGAGAGGGGGCTCGCTGGCGAGGCGGGAGCCAGACGGGATGGGACTGAATGGGAGTGGTGGCAATAAGGGGCAGGGTACAGATGAAAAGAGAGTGGTCTCCATCCTCCCCATCTCCGTCTCTCTCTGTCTGTCGCTCTCTCTCTCTCTCATTTATCCCATCTCCCATGCTTTCTCTCTCCCTCTCTCTCCCTACCTGTCTCCCTTTCCATCTGCCTGCTCTCTCTCTCTCTCTCTCTCTCTCTCTCTCTCTCTCTCTCTCTTTTCCTCTACATTCCCTTCTATTTTTGTCTGTCTTCCTATCTCTTCTTGTCTGTCTGCCTGTCTGTCTATCTTTTCATCTATCCTCTCTCTCTCTCTCTCTCTCTCTCTCTCTCTCTCTCTCTCTCTCTCCCTCTCTTTTCATCTATCCTCAGTCTCACTGCTGTAATGAATGGTGATGGGGGTCGGATTGCACCAGCGATGGGGGATAACTGAGGCCATGTCTCCCTGATAAGTTGAGGAAATAACTACATCTGTCATATTATGGATGGGCCCTGGACGTTTTAATGAATATTTTGAGCTAACAAAACAAATCCATATGTTTAAAAAGAAAACGAATTTGTCATGTTTTGTGGGCAGCAAATTACTGGGAATAGGTATGAGGGAGACAAGGTATGAATAATCAGGCAATGCCATGACATTGATATAACATTTATATCTTTAGTCTAACAAGCCTAATCATTTTATATACATTTAATACAGATCGTATACAATTTATGTATACAAACATAATGTATATTAATTCATGTTATTTAAATGACATAGATATTAAAATGTAAACGATATATGCCATGATCTAGGGTTTTTATGCAGGTATTCAGACTCAGACTAGTAGAGTATAGTATAATTTATTGATCTCAGGGGGAAATTAAGGTATCAAGTAGCATACATAAATACATACATACAAACATAAATACAGAAGACATTGCACACAGGTATTATTACACACATCATTACACATATAGCACATATATTAACCATATACAGCACAGTCTTACACACTCTTACATACATTCAACCCAAGGCAGGTATCTTACTCTCTCTCAGACTGACTCAGACTGAGTGAAATCTAAAATTCCTCTCGGCCTCAGAAACTAATCAAATATGCAGGCTCTGCACCCTCCAGTGGCTGGCGCATTGTGTGACACTTGATTAAAAAGCTTTGTCATAGCAACAGCTAAGCCCCCCCCCTAGTCCCCCAACCCCCCCCCAACCCTCCGCATTCCCCCAATCTTGCCCTCCCTGATTTCCCAAGAAAATGAATAAGGCGATTGAAAGAGGTTTGAAGGGTGGCCTGGCCAGATCGGGGTGTGTGTGTGTGTGTGTGGGTGTGTGTGGGTGTGCCACGAGCAAGCCAACACAGTCAAGCTGGTGTGTGTGTGTGTTCGTGTGGGCATGACTGTGTTTCAAACACTGTATTCATAGGGGATTTGCCATGCCCTCTCAGTTGGTTGTGTGTGTGTGTGTGTGTGTGTGTGTGTGTGTGTGTGTGTGTGTGTGTGTGTGTGTGTGTGTGTGTGTGTGTGTGTGTGTGTGTGTGTGTGTGTGTGTGTGTGTGTGTGTGTGTGCGTGTTTAAGTGTGAACCTTTTTTCAAATCACAGTGTTTACTAGATTTGTCCACGTGTTGTCTAACTACTTTGTATTTCACTCACTTAATTCTGTGTGTGTGTGTGTGTGTATGCGCGTGCATGCATGTTTGTTGGGGGAGGGGGTGGCTCAGTTGGTAGAGGATCCTGTTCGGCAAACAGGAAGTTGCAGGCTCAAGCCAGGCTGTAATGGAAGGCCAAGTAACACATTTGGAGTACTTCGACTTTGACGCATTGATACCTTCACTCCTACTTCCCCCCTTCCCCTCTCCCTTCATGCGAGAGGACTAGGAGTGAAGATATTAATGTTTCAAAGTCGATGTACTTTGTGTTACTACGCCTTCCATTACAGTGCCATTTCTTTATCTAGGTAGGACAGCGGTGTAGTCTACTTTTTTGAAGTGGGTATACTGTATATTCGAGCATTTTTTGAAGTGGGTATACTGTATATATTTATGCTATTCTAAATAATGGATCAATCAATTTTATGTGGGTATACTGAAGCCCCTAAAATTTAGAAGTGGGTATACTCCGTATACCTGCGTTCTACGTAGACTACACATCTGATGTACAGTAGGAAATCGGCACGTTTCATTTTGTGCCTCAACGTTTGGATCGGTTTACTTGTCCTGAAGGGTATTTAAATAGGGAACACGTGGAACAATTTGGTCATTTCTAATTTCAGGCACCGAATGCGTCCGGCTGCAAAGCTGAGCCAAGCTAATGCTAACGAGTTTGTGCCACGCACATTGCTAACTGGGGGTGCGCCCGAATACGAGGCAGTTTCGGAGGAGCTCATCTCAGGTCAGAGAAGAACACACTTGATTATTGACACATGGTGGACTGTTCCTTCAAGCAAGCTACCCCAAATTTCTCCTGGTGTTAGGGTGGTACCCTACATGGAAGCCATGGCCAATAGTGTGTGAATTTTAGTATGAATGGGTAGATTTTGAGGCATGAATGTAAAGTGCTTTAAATGCCCCAAGGAGTGGGAAAATGCTACATAGACGTAAATGCAGTCCAATTTACCATGTGTGTGTGTGTGTGTGTGTGTGTGTGTGTGTGTGTGTGTGTGTGTGTGTGTGTGTGTGTGTGTGTGTGTGTGTGTGTGTGTAATGCTTGGTAATCAAATCAGCCTATTGCCACAGTAGGATATCGGTACCCAAAATATGCCTGTGTGTGTGTGTGTGTGTGTGTGTGTGTGTGTGTGTGTGTGTGTGTGTGTGTGTGTGTGTGGCAGTGATGATCCACTGTGCCACTCTGCTTCCCTGTGGCCTAGCCAAAGGGGGCTTCAGTTCACACGGCTATCAAAAGCCCTCCCTGCTGACTACATCTGCGCTCGGCTAGTTTGTGCAGAAGCCAACTGCTGATCACTTAAAAACGACCAAATGGCCACACCATGCTAATTAAGCCCCTTTGACGACAGGAAGAGGTCATCAAGTCAGCCACGTTGATAAAGATGAATAGAAGAATCGGTTTGAAGTCCGTGTGTGTGTGCGTTTGTGTGCGTGTGTGTGTGTGTGTGTGTGTGTGTGTGTGTGTGTGTGTGTGTGTGTGTGTGTGTGTGTGTGTGTGTGTGTGTGTGTGTGTGTGTGTGTGTCTGTGTGTCTGTGTGTCTGTGTGTGTTGGGCTGGCATATACAACATAGTTGTACTGTAGACAGAAGAGGAAGCTTTGATAAAAGTGTGAGCTGAAGCGTTTTGAGGGAAGCACCCTCTGGCTAGCCCGCAGGGGAGAGGAGAGAGGAGAGGAGAACAGCGCAGCATTGTAGATGCCATTTGCATCTGATACCTTACTGCAGAAATGTGAAATATGCTGATTTCAGCCTTTGCACATGGTGGCGGCACAAAGTTTGAGGAAAACTTCAACTTCACATGTAAGAGCCTAAGTTCTGCACTTGCTAAAAATGTGGGCGTCGAGATAATGACGGAAATACTGAACTATACACACAGTATGTGTAAGCACAGCCAGGCACGAAGGTGAGCACACACACACACACACACACACACACACACACACACACACACACACACACACACACACACACACACACACACACACACACACACACACACACACACACACCACACACACACACACACACACACTGTACATTGCAATGGGTTCTAAATTCTCTGACCAACTGCTCCCAGGCCAGGGCAACTGACCCGTCTGTCCTCCCCTGTCAGTGGTCCTGCACAGACAGACAGACAGACAGACAGACAGACAGACAGACAGACAGACATGTGGTATGTCTTTCATTGTATCAAACAGACAGTATACTAAACTTCTATGGATGGAATGTGTTGAGGAAAAGTGAATTCCATTTTTTTTTAATGCAGTTCAAGTACCAAATAAAACTATCCTGTTCTCCAACCAGCGAAAAGGTTTGTGGGTGCTCTTGCTTGACTGGCATATTCTCAGCCTTGGAAGGCAATCAGCAGTAACAACACCTTTATTTCATGTCTGAGGCGCCCACACTGTCACCCTGTCATGAGAGAAAAAGGATGTACAAACACACACCAGAGAGAGAAGGCGAGAGAGAGAGAGAGAGAGAGAGAGAGAGAGAGAGAGAGAGAGAGAGAGAGAGAGAGAGAGAGAGAAAGAGAGAGATGGAGAATGATGTACAGTACATAGATATTTCAGGCCTTGCCTGTGAAAAATGGGTCTTTCAGCCAGAAGTGATTTTGATTTCCATGACATTACAGGCTCGATATGTCACACGCCACCTGTGCAAGGAAGTCAGTCTCCATCATCTGTATCGTGTTCGTATTATTGGAGAGCTGATTGCATGGATGATTGCCTACAATAGCTCCTTTTAACGCGATACTTCCTGACATGTGACATTTTAAAATGTACCTACCTTCCCGAGAGAAAGTTTCTGCTGTCGAGGTGGAAGTTGAATTTGTACAAGAAGTGAATGAAGACATACCCTAGTGCTGTATATCATTGCAGCCCAAACTTTTTTGCATGTCTACAGGGTTTTAATGAAACATGCCTGTAATCAATCATTTTGTACAATCAAACAGTACGTAGTTGCCATTATTATCTCACGCTTTATGATCTCAGTTTAGTAGCCCATGATAAACCAGATTAAATGTGAGATTGGATGTATAATTTAGTCTGGCCCTGATGAACGATACATCCGAAGATTGTTGATGAGAACAACCCGTTGTCTTTCAAACAGTGTCTTTGCCTATGGCCAACCCTCTGACCAATTAGCGCAACTGGATTGTACAGGTAGCTGTTAATACCTGCTGGGCATTGCTGCCTCCTCTGCCAGTTCCTTTGTTGCCTTCTTAAGCCTCCTTCCGGTGACTCCCACTTCCTTTATTTTAATTTTAATTACTTGCTTCAAAGAACATGTCAAACGTGAGCTGTTCAATCATTCTTGTTGTTGTGCTTTCAACAGCGTCGCAAGCTTCGTCGTCACTCCCTCACAACCCCGCCCGCTTTGATTCAAAACAAATCTCTGCGCTGTGATTGGTTTGCCAGATTCAGGGCAATGTGGCAGACCACTTCGACGGATCGAGGCTAGACCAGTCGCAGGCAAAACATTTTTTGCCGCCAGCGGGTGGCGCTAGTTTACTAGGCTAGAAGCTTAGTGTAATTTAATGAGTAGTTATAAACCGTGGTAAAACCATGGTTAGTTTTCTGAGTAAAACCATGGTTCATAGTTTCATAGTTAAACCATAGACAAACCATGATTTAACCATAGTAAAAAAAAAAAAAAACGTGCCGAACCACACTTAAAAAACCATGATCAATTTCGCAAGGGAGCATGTAATGAATATTGCTATCTTGAATATTGTTTGGATAACCTTTACAAGCGTGCCAGTAAGAAGAGGGTCGACAACTCTGCTGTGAAGGCATTTTACTTAGCACCAATTGTCTGCGTTCTCACCGGCTGAGCCACAGTGAGCTACAGTAATACATATAAGTCGACTTAAAATATGTAAATGCTGGCTGCTATTCGAAGTTGGGCTGTCAGAGTCAGGGTAGGGTATATAATGGATTGCGGGTCTGTGCTGCTGAACCACATGGGCAAAGCTGATTAACCTGTCAAGGTCACAGTGCAATTAAAGTCAGGGGGGGGGGGGCGTTAGCACTCAGGATTGCCCCCCAATACTGGAGCTTTCCACCTTCAATAGCCCTGGGGAGACAGCAAACCCTCATATCCGTTTGTTCCACAGATAAGCCTATCACAACGTATCTGTATGTGTGAGAGAAAAAGAAAGAGAAAAAAACACCTTTATGAACAAAAGATTTAATGGACCATGCCTGCCACAGACATCAGTGCTATCTGTGTGTGACTAGCAATTTTTGAAAAAGGAAAACAAAGAGAAAAGAGCAGCACATGACACATTAACGTGTTTACTTTCTTCCCCATGGCCACCATGAGACAGACACAAATGTTTATCTCCTTTTAGGTGTGAATCGTAACTAAACGTGTGATTATTATCTATGAGATGAGTCATCTGTATTTTCTATCTGAAGCGTGCAGCTTTGTGATGCAAAGTGCATTATGAGCTTTGTGCCGAAAAGTATGCATGCATTCGAGGTACAGCGAGAAGGCAAAGTGACTGGAAAGAGATATTGCGATTGCTAGCCATCATCAGGGCTCTGCATGGCATAAAACAGTAGGCCTACAGGCATTTATGAGGTGATTACACTGACATGGAAACAGCTGTAATGGCAGTGTCTTAGGTGCGGTGAGTGTAAGACATGCCTGCTAATGGAGCTAGAGTTGAGATTATGCATACTGAGTGGCAGGGATGGGCCGTGAAGAGATGAGAAGAGATGGGCACTTCACTCTCCGAGCTTTCAGCAAATAATGACATTTCCAGACTATAGAGCTGAGACCCGTTTTTCTTTTCTGATCCCTTGCTTTAGCGAAGCCACCCAGGGGGGATAGGGAATGTGGCAGAGAGAGATGGTATTGATATGGCTCAGAGAGCACAGAGACTCCAAGGTATAGATAGTAAAAAAAAACCTGCTGTGTTAATTCGACACTTAGACACTACGCTGGGGCCAAATACACTGTAAAGTCCCCACACAGGGGAGTCAGTGAGGATCAGAGCACGTACAGAGGCACAGTAGGTGATCAGTCCATGGATCTCCTATAGCAACTCAACAGTGTAACTTTCATTACATGCAAAAGTAGACTGCTGCCGCATGGCGAGCACGGTTTGTTGTTAGGGTTATGGCTGCCACTGTGCGCAAATTTGACATGCAAAGATAGGGGAACATAAGTACGCTCCCATCTATCTCATGAAACGCTGTGCATGGGGTGCAGTAAAGACTTCTCAAAGTTGCACTGTGGAGAAACAAGACACTTCAGTAAGTAAGGCGCTTCAAATGACAACCCCAAACTCAGGAGAACTACCTACAGTACCTCTCCAGGGCATGGTGTGCTACATCTACGTACAAGTACGTACATCTAAAGAAAAAGGTAAATTCCATTGAGGATGTTGCTTTCACATTTCTGAGCAAAAGGGAGATGCGTGGAATATTGACGTAAAGGAGGCCACGCAATTAGAGGCTTTTTAAAGAGAGCTCAGGGAGTTACATCATCCCAGCTTTACTGTATACTGGACATGCTTGTAAAACTTGTATGGCTATAAGGCTATTATAATATTTTCTGGACTAATATTAGGCCTACATTATATTAGTAGCCTATTTTTTCCCCAGCACTTTTTTACCCAACTGATTTACAATATTAAATATTTACAATATTAACAATCATGAACATAATTAACAATATGCTGTACAGTACAATGTATCGGGAAAAAATTCAGTCCATTACTAAAATTATGTTAGGGGAGATAGAGGAGAGTTAAGTAAGATGGAAGAGAACTGCGCTCATCCAGCACAAGCCGTCTGGCTCTGCCATCCAGTCGCTCTAGGTACTCCCAGTCAAGACTGTTCTCCGTTGTGGTACCCGAGTGGTGGAACGGTCTCCCAGAGGCAGCAAGACTAAGCACATCTCTTGCAGCCTTCAAGAAACAACTAAAGACCTTCCTCTTTCGAGAGAATCTACTAAACTAATGCTTGAGCTGGTCTAGCATCAGGGCAGACTCTTGACATGATGTTTAGTTTAGTTTGTGTGTCTGTGTTTGTGTGTGTACTCGTTATTTACTCTTTATTTAATCTTTAAAACCTTTAAGAGTGTACCGTCACACCGGTGTGACGGGAATGTTCGGACAGTGAAAGTTCTATAGAATTCTGGGCGCCATTCAATACAATTTGGAATTTTAGAATCTTACATTGTTATGGAACACATTCTTTTTATATAATGTTCAAAAACCCACACCCTTAAAGGTAAAAAAAAAAAAAAAAACTAACCCCTCTTTGCAACTGCACTTGTTGTTCTGTATATCTCCTGTGCACTTTGTATTTGCTTGTGATGTTGGCTTGATTATGTCCTCTTTTGAAAGTCGCTTTGGTTAAAAAGCGTCTGCCAAATGCAATGTAATGTAATGTCATAAAAGATGGTATGAAGGGAAACTACCTCGAAATAGAAGAGTATTCAAAAGCCTCTTGAATGTTGAGAGAAATGACCAGGGTTTCCAGAGGAGTCTAAGGATTTCCAGCGCAAAAAATGCTTAAATCCCACCCAGAAACACAAAGTCCTGCCCAGTTCTATTGATTTCTATGGCAAAAATTGGACGGGTTTTACTATTAAATACCATTTTTACCCGCACACGGCCATCCTTAGCAGCCCAATTGGGCGGGAAACAGCCCAATCTGGCAACACTGGAAATTACCCTACTCTGCTTGTTTGTTCCCCCATTGAGGAGTATTACCTGTTGTTGTCACGGACACCTGAAACAATCTTCACACCTTGGAAATAGGTGACCTGCTGCTTCACACCTGTGCCTGTACAGCAACCCATCATAAGGAAGCAATCAACACATGAAGCTAATTAGAATTAGTCCCATGGAAAAAAAATTGGGATCAACAGGTCATACATTCATTGCCTACTGAACAGTAGGGAAAATAATTAGATTTGACATCAGGTGAAAGTGAAAACCAAACTGGGAAACTCCAACCCCCATTGTCATTGTGACACAGCACTCCACACCACACAGGTGTTAACTGCACACTGTACACAACGAAATTGCATTCATGCCTCACCCGTGCAAGGGGGCAGCCCCCATTGGCACCCCAAGGGAGCAGTGCTGCGGGACGATACCATGCTCAGGATACCTCAGTCAGGAGGAGGAAGGGGGAGAGCACTGGTTAATTACTGATCCGCGTTGGGAGTCGAACCGGCAACCTTTGGGACACAAGTCTGACGCCCTAACCGCTTACCCATGACAGCCTCAGTTGCTCTTAATGAAGACCCATCACGGAAAGTGTACAGTACATGCTGTAAGCACTTTAGGTTTTAATATCCCACTTTTTTGTTTGCCCTACCCCCTACTGGATCATACATTTCTTCTGGTTGTTGTTGGGGATTTTTTGGACATTTTATCCTGCCCGGTTTTTATCAAGAAGGAACACAGAAAAAGACATGAGACCAGTACATGCCAAATCTAGTCCTTGTGAATCTTATTTTTGTCCAGACACGACTGTCATCCCATCCTCCTCCTCCTCTCCTCTCATCTCCAATTGCAACCAGAAGCTCCATTAAAAATACTCATGCCCATCTAGCCGTGCCAGCCATTGACATCCTCCCACACATACAACCACACGTTCACAGGTTCACCTGCAGAGACACAACACAGACACACACACACATACACACGCACGCACGCACACACATACACACACACACACACACACACACACACACACACACACACATACACACACACACACACACACACACACACACACACACACACACACACACACACACACACACACACACACACACACACACACATGTCACCACCAGCACTAATAGAAGGTTTGCATATTGCACTCTTCTCCTGTTCCTTATTCACCTGTCAGTTTGAGTCTCTGAGTCCCCTGCCCTGCTGTGCTCCTCTGAAATGGTCAGTGCTTGAAGTGGAAAAAAAGAGGTACAGGAACCCTAATCGTCTGAAGAAGACCATCCAAAAATAAGACAGTCTCATCAGTGCCAAGTCAGTACAAGTCACGTTTTTGTAGGACTATTGCCTTCACGCATTTTAAAAAACTTGTTTTTAACTTATACAAATGTGGTGCACAAGATATGTTCTGCTGGAACGCTGACAACGATGAAAATTATGAGGAAGGGGAACTGGGTTCCCTTGAGTTCCCTCCTCACTTCAAGCACTGGATATGGTGTGGCCAGTTGTTTTCCATACTCATACTGGTGAGATATCACATGTCTGATGTGACAAGAGCCTCTAGACTTTACATCATATTGTAAGTCTATTGTATATGATCAAGAAGGCTATGGTGGGTTACAAGTGGAGTAGATGGAAATTCACAATGATCTCACAAAATACATGAAAGTAAACTGAAGTAAAAGGAGCAAGTCCATTCCAACTTCTATCAAGAATGGAAATCATTGCAGTGTCTTACACAGCTGTCTAGGTGGAAAAATACTTGAAGGAAAGGAATTTCCCATACAATTCATGCACAAAAATGATCAAAATAAATAAACTCCTACTGTAACCTCTGACCCCATGCAAGAGCAAACACACTGCTCACTGCAGACATGCTCTGTTGACACTGATCACTGCAGGCCATGCTCTGTTGTACCAAGGTGGAGTTCGCATATTACAAATTGGTGAATGATGTGGATTCTTTTTTGGGAATTTGGGCATTGGGAGGACTGTTGTGTGAGGTGGATGAGGAGGAGAGGTTGGTGTTGAGGCTGTAAGGAGGGAACTGGTTTGGTTTGGTTTTTGGTTTTGTTTTTTCTTTGCTTTGCTTAAAAAATGATGATGTTTTGAAGGCTTTGTAAAAATCTGAATCTTTTGGTCCAATAAAGGACTTTTTAAACCTCTGTTGTACCAGCCAGAGTGTTTCACCTTACAGTCACCGTCATCCAGTCATAGTTTCCACCATCATTACAGTACAAGTACAGCATGGATGGGGGCGCTGTGGCGCAGCACACTGGGCCCCCCACATTTGGGCTTGCGGTACATGCCCACGGGGACCCCTCGGTTCGGTTCTGGCTGGGGTCATTTCCCGGCTCTGACCCATCTCTCTCACGATTGTTTTCTGTCTCTTCTCATACTGTCCCGTCGTGGTAAAGGCCAAAAAGCCACAAAAACCCCCCAAAAAACAAAACAAACTATACAGACATAATATATAATAAGATATAATAAAAATAATGCAGTATACAGTGTACCTGCATGCCTTTCTTGCGGTAGCCAAGTTACTTTGAGGTGTTGCTCACTATAGGCATGCTCTGTTGTAGCAGTGAGTGTATTTTGTCTTACTGACACCTGTCCAGTCATGCTGTCCTACAGTCATGCCAGCGACCACCATTACAAATACAGAATACACACCAAATACACAGTAGCCTGCTACCAGTGCTGGGAGTAACGGCGTTAGAGTATAACGGCGTTACAAACGGAGCCTCATTTTGAGTAACGGAATAATTACTTAATTACTTTATCCATAACTGTAACACCGTTGCCGTTACTCGGGAGGTCATGTTGTACACTACAACTTTATGAATTGCAGCGCCAGTGTGCACTTTGCAGCTGACAAAACCAAGGAGCAAATGGCAACGCCACATAAATCTGTACCAAGCCGGATTTTAATATGCTCACATTCACCCTTTGCATGCATGAGAACAAAATAGCTGAACGTGATTTGCTAAAAAGTGTTAAGTGGGCGGCGTGTCGGCTATCTTGCTCCCAGGGCGTGCTTTAAGTATAGAAGATACAACGGTAGTAAAGCCGCGAGGTTGCATTTTCCAACAGTAAATACCGGAATCATTTCGCGCTAGTTGCAGTCAAATGCAATAATGTAAATCCAAAGTATACAGTGCATTGGAAACAAAGTAATGTCCGTGACGAGCGACTCTAAATTCTCTAAGCCCCTCTCAACTTCGCATGTTGGCACACCCCCGTGCAGCTAGTTTCAGATGTAGCGAAGAGGGAGACATGAGAGGCATGCCAAACCTGATTTCTCAGGACACGAGTGAGCTCAACAAAATAATCGCCAGGTATGTTGTTGAAAACATGTCTCCCCTATCCACTGTGGGGTCAGAGTTGTTAAAGGGCTCTTGTTGGGAAAAAAAAATCCATCTCGTGGAAGAGAAATGAGCACATCCCTACGTTGTGAAGAACTGGATTAACATTCACTGATAATAGGCCTAGGTCATGAAGATATTAATCTTAGGCAAAAATAACATCACAGCCAAAATAACATCACAGAACAGGGATGAAAACCCCATTTAACTGTTCTTTCGTTTCTTTGACATTTTAAGCAAAAAAAAAAGTAACTCAAAAAAATAATTTTCCTGGTAACTAGTTACTTTTATGGTGAAGTAACGCAGTTACTAATGCAATTACTTTTTGGAGAAGTAGCTGATACTTGTAATTAGTTACTTTTTCAAAGTAACTTTCGCAGCACTGCCTGCTATTATATACTGTGTAGTACACAGTGTGCCTGCATGCCTTTCTTGTGGTAGCCGATTTACGTTGATGGTTGCCAGATGAAACTGATGATTTCCAGCCCAAAAAATGCTCAAAACCCGACTGGAAGCACTAAATCCCGCCCAATTCTGTTGATTTTTATGGCCAAATTTTAGCAGAAAAACCCGCCCAAGTGCTATTTTTATCCGCAGACGGCCATCCTAGGCAACCCAATTGGGCGGGGAACTGCCCAATCTGGCAACACTGGTTGCTTTGAGGTGTTGACAGCGAGCTGCTTTAATATTCACCTCAACATCTGCATGCTGCGAGCCGAGCTGATGAAACAACTTCCTTTGAATCCTCCTACAGTACCGTACCATGCTAGCTGTGATGAAACCACTTACTTTGAATCCGCGCTAGCTCGCTCCATCCATTCTGACTGTGTGACTCTGTGCCAATGCCTGCCAGAGTGTCTGCCTGCCTCGCTAAAAACCCACACACTCACGCTTTACACAATAGGCCACTCAGATTATACTGCAACCAACCACCAAGTGCCCCCCCACACACGCACACACACACACACACACACACACACACACAAACACGCACGCACGCGCACACACACACACACACACACACACACACACACACACACACACACACACACACACACACACTTACTCTCTACACAGAAGCCACTCAGAAAGTGCAACCGCAGAGCTTGGAGGCAAAACATCACTCTACTTCTCATCCTCCCTCTTCTCCCGTCTTTCTCTCTCTCCTTCTCATTCTCTCTCCCCCTCTCTCTCCTTCTCCCTCACATGTCTCGCCCTCTTCCCTCTGCTCTTTGATAGAGGGGTACACTCATTCTGACACCTCATCCCCTCCATTTCTCTCACACACACAAACACACACTGCATTCTCCCCCCCCCTCTCTCTCCCTCTCTCTCTCTATCTTTCGCCCTCTCTACAAACATACACACACACACACATACATGTGCACACGCACGCACCCATACACACACTGACTATACGCATGCATGTTCTCAATAGGCAGCCCTCCCACCTTTAGTTAGGGAAAGATATGGATATTTTGGGAAATCTGTGAACTAATTTCTTACCAATAGATTTTTTTACCATGTGTTCTTACAGGTGTCTGGACACACCTCACAATTTATCCACGGCCAAATCCAATGGGAATTTCTGTGACACCCCGTCAAAGTTGGGGTGCACAGAAGGCCTATGTCAAAATTGGAACACGGCAGATTGGGGGGAAAGGATGCATAATGGGTCATAACTTCTGAAGTAAACTATATACAGAGACAAATGAATACATTTTTCCATACATTACTGACCCAGTGAATTCAATTGAGGGGTATTTTTGGACATTTGACCACATTTGAACCCCGTTTTTGGTGAAAAACGGCAAAAAATGGCCTTGAATGTGTAGAAATGTTCTTTTTTTTTATCATATTTCCAAGTTGCATCCATTATCACCACTTGCTCTTCATTTCTCATTTACAGTATGACAATATACTGTACATAGTCTGGGTTTGATTATTCTATTGGTATTAAACTGAAATAATAACCCAAAGTTTACCAGTTTTAACCCTTTAATGTCCTAGACTGGAACCCGGAAAAAGGTTGCAGAAGGGGACATAACTTCTGAAGTAAACTACATACCCAGGTCAAAAAAATGTGTACTTAAGTGTACTTTAAATATATTTAATTTTCTGAAAGTATATTTTAAGTACACTCTACTTATCAAGTACAGTACTTAAGTATGGTATTTAAAAATATACTTATAGTTAAGTGTATTTTAAATATATTTTAAAATAATTTGTATTATTAAAGTTATGTACTTAAATATAGTTTTATCAAATATACTGTTAGTGTATTGTACTTTAAATGTATTTTAAGTATATTTGTATTTTAAAAGTAATGTGCTAAGTGTAGTATTGTCAAATATACTATTAGTGTATTATATTTTAAATGTATTTCAAGTATATTTGTATTTTAAAAGTAATGTGCTAAAGTGTAGCATTATAAAGTATACTATTAGTGTATTATACTTTAAGTGTATTTTAAGTATCTTTGCATTTTAAAAGTTATGTACTTAAGTGTAGTATTATAAAGTACACTATTAATGTATTGTATTTAAATGTATTGTAAGTACATTTGTATTTTAAAAGTAATGTGCTAAAGTGTAGTATTGTCAAATATACTATTAGTATATTGTATTTTAAGTCTAATTTAAGTACATTTGTATTTTAAAAGTAATGTGCTAAAGTGTAGCATTATACAGTATACTGTTAGTGTATTATATTTTAAGTGTATTTTAAGTATCTTTGTATTTTAAAAGTTATGTACTTAAGTGTAGTATTATAAAATACACTATTAGTGTATTGTATTTAAATGTATTGTTAGTACAATTGTATTTTAAAAGTCATGTACTTAAGTGTAGTGTTATGAAATACACTATTATTGTATTGTATTTAAATATATTTTAAGTACATTTGTATTTTAAAAGTAATGGGCTTAAGTGTGGTATTGTTAATTATACTAGTAGTATATTCAATTTTAAGTCTATTTAAAGTACATTTGTATTTTAAAAGTAATGTGTTAACGTGTAGTATTATAAAATACACTATTAGTGTATTGTATTTAAATGTATTGTAAATACATTTGTATTATTAAAGTAATGTGCTTAAGTGTGGTATTGTTAAATATACTATTAGTATATTCTATTTAAATGTATTTTAAGTATATTTGTATTTTAAAAGTAATGTGCTAAAGTGTAGCATTATAAAGTATACTATTAGTGTATTATATTTTAAGTATATTTTAAGTATCTTTGTATTTTAAAAGTTATGTACTTAAATGTAGTATTATAAAATACACTATTAGTGTATTGTATTTAAATGTATTGTAAGTACATTTGTATTTTTAAAGTAATGTGCTTAAGTGTGGTACTGTTAAATATACTTTTAGTATATTCAATTTTAAGTCTATTTTAAGTACATTTGTATTTTAAAAGTAATGTGTTAAAGTGTAGTATTATAAAATACACTATTAGTGTATTGTATTTAAATGTATTGTAAATACATTTGTATTTTTAAAGTAATGTGCTAAAGTGTGGTATTGTTAAATATACTATTAGTATATTCTATTTAAAGTCTATTTTAAGTACATTTGTATTTTAAAAGTAATGTGCTAAAGTGTTTTATTAAAAAATACACTATTAGTGTATTGTATTTAAATGTATTGTAAATACATTTGTATTTTTAAAGTAATGTGCTTAAGTGTGGTATTGCTAAATATACTATTAGTATATTATATTTTAAGTCTATTTTAAGTACATTTATATTTTAAAAGTAATGTGTTAAAGTGTAGTGTTATAAAATACACTATTAGTGTATTGTATTTAAATGTATTTTAAGTACATTTGTATTTTTAAAGTAATGTGCTAAAGATTGTTTTTAGAAAATACACTATTAGTGTTGCGTATTTAAATGTATTGTAACTATATTTACAAAATAAATAAACTAATTACTGGCCAAAGTACAGTCATTTTCCTAGCAAAAAATGTCTATATCTGGAACATGGACAAGAACCTCAATTTATGATGATGATGAATGACTCCCCTTTTCCAGCATGAATTTTGGAAATAAACTACAAAAAATCATACACAGTACACCATTATAGTAATGTATGGTATTAGAAAATGTACTGCTAGTTTAATGTATTAAACTTTGTTCTTAAAAAATGTACTCAAACATAGTGTTAGAAAATATACATTATCAGTTATATATACCTAAACTTTATTTTACGACCTTTACAAATATGCATATTTTTTTTGCATACTTACTATATTGCCTTTTTGACACTAATATTAATTGTCTTTAATGAAATGTACTCACTTATAAAGATTTTATGTTATTTTTCTTGTTGTCTTGAACCACTTCAAGTGTATTTTAAGTGTATTTGTATTTTTAAAGTAATGTGCTTAAGTGTTGTATTTGAAAACATACTGTTAGTGTAGTATATTTTCAGTGTATTTTAAGTGTATTTGTATTTTAAAAGTAATGTGCTAAAGTTTGGTATTAGAAAGAATATTTGAAACGTACTTAAAGTTAAGTATGATTTTAGTATATTAAGTACACTTGTACAAAGTTTGATTTTTAGTACCAAAAAGTCAACTTAAAATGTGTTAAAGCTCTACTTAATTATATTTCAAGTGTATTTAAGTATACTATAAGTTGTCCCAAAATAACATTCTTTAAATACACACTTTTGAAGTATATTTTAAATACAAAAATACATACTTATTAAGTATATTAAGTACACTTTTTTTACCTGGGTACTTTTTTAAACCATCATTTTAGTGTATTTTAACCTAGGCTTATTTATTCATTATGCTTTGTAACATTAAATAACCTTCCACCTTCCATTTTCTTAATGTATTTTCATGGTAAAAACACCATATTGAAGAGCACAAAGAGATCTTAAAAAGGCATGTATTAAACTTTTAAGCACAATACTGAAGTCTGTACTTAAGTTGTGTTATTAGTGTATTAAGTGCACTTTAAGTGTACTTTTTGGTGCACAAATTAAACATGTAAAAGTGTCTTTAATTCGATAAAAGCATACCACCACCAATGATTTCTAAGTATGGGTCTAGTGGTTAGAGTGCAGGTCTGTGATTCAGTGAATTGTGGGTTCGAATCCTGGTTGAGGCATTGGTTGTTGTCTGAAGTGAAGGTGAAAGGAAGGTTCATGTGAATGGCTGATGGTTGTGAACAAGACAATGTACAATGGAGATGAGTAACTGGAGATTACGTTAATGTTTTTTTTCATATACTTTTGAAATATATTTAAAGTGTACTTAAAATAAATATATTTGAAATGTGCTTAAAGTAAAATCTACTTGTAGTATACTTAAAATACATTTAGAGTCAATACACTTAAAATGTACTTAAAGCGATTTTTGTGAATATATTTGAAATGTACTTAAAGTAAGTATGTTTTTAGTATATTAAGTACACTTGTACAAAGTTTGATTTTAGTACAAAAAATTCAACTTAAAATGTGATTAAGCTCTACTTAATTATATTTCAAGTATATTTAAGTATACTATAAGTTGTCCCAAAATAACACAACTTAAGTATGTACTTCTGCAGTATACTATAAAGTACTTTCTCATGACATTGAAATAGATTTCTAATGTACTTAAAATGTGCTTATCCGCATGCTAAAGTTCACATTAAACACATTTTAAAGTGACTTGGTTAGTATACTTATAATGTACTTAAAGTTAAATATATTTTTAGTATATTAAGTACACTTGTACAAAGTTTGATTTTAGTACAAAAAAGTCAACTTAAAATGTGATTAAGCTCTACTTAATTATATTTCAAGTGTATTTAAGTATACTATAAGTTGTCCCAAAATAACACAACTTAAGTATGTACTTCTGCAGTATACTATAAAGTACTTTCTCATGACGTTAAAATAGATTTCTAATGTACTTAAAATGCACTTATCCACATGCTAAAGTTCACATTAAACACATTTTAAAGTGATTTGGTTAGTATACTTATAATGTACTTAAAATTAAGTATGTTTTTAGTATACTAAGTACACTTGTACAAAGTTTGATTTTAGTACAAAAAAGTCAACTTAAAATGTGATTAAGCTCTACTTAATTATATTTCAAGTGTATTTAAGTATACTATAAGTTGTCCCAAAATAACACAACTTAAGTATGTACTTCTGCAGTATACTATAAAGTACTTTCTCATGAAGTTAAAATAGATTTCTAATGTACTTAAAATGCACTTATCCGCATGCTAAAGTAAACATTAAACACATTTTAAAGTGACTTGGTTAGTATACTTATAATGTACTTAAAGTTAAATATATTTTTAGTATATTAAGTACACTTATACAAAGTTTAATTTTAGTACAAAAAAGTCAACTTAAAATGTGTTTAAGCTCTACTTAATTATATTTCAAGTACATTTAAGTATACTATAAGTTGTCCCAAAATAACATTCTTTAAATACACACTTTTGAAGTACACTTTAAATACAATAAAACGTACTTATTAAGTATATATTAAGTACACTTTTTTTTTACTTGGGTACAGAGACAAATTAACACATTTGTCCATACAATAGTGACCCAGTGAATACAATTGAGTGGTTGTTTTGGACATTTGACCACATTTAAACTGCGCTTTTGGTCAAAAAACTGCAAAAATGGCTTTAAGAGCGTAGAAATTCAGTCATATTTTCATGTTTTATCGCATCCGTTTTCACCACTTGCTCTTTATTTCTCAATTACAGTATGACAATATACAGAATAAGGCATGGATTTGATTATTTGATTGGTATTAAGCTGAAATAATACCCCAAAGTTTACAATTTTTAACCCTTTAATGCCCTAGACTGGAGCCCGGAAAATGATGAAATTTGTCAGAATGTGGGATAAGTTTGGAGGCAAACCATTTGCATACAAACACAAATGAGCATATTTTCCTATACAATACTGACCCAAGAAATGAAACTGAGTGTTTTTTATTATTATTATTATTATTATTATTATTTTTACTTTTGATCAAATTTAAAATGATCAAACTGTCATAGACGTCAGTGTGGTGGAGGTGCAATTGGGTGGGCGGGTGCTGGTCACTGGTAGCAGTTGGGGTGGGGGTGGGGGGTTGGTAAATTTCCTCAATGTTTTTTTTTTCTGAGAGCTATGTATCTCTGAAGTATATATCTGTATATCGGTACGATAGCTAGTTGGATCACTCTCTTTGGTAAATATGCCATTTGAGGGGGAAAAAACGTCTAAGTTTCGCTTAGACCACTTCTGGCTGTTATTCCAGCTTTCTACAGTGGTTTGAATTGATAGTTACACCATCCATTTTGTCATTTTTATTTATGTTTCAAAATAAAATGACGTAATATGGCAATTCATGCCTTATCAAATCATACATAATTTGCATCACTGCTAATAATAGCTTTTGTTGGAGATTTTAAAAAAAGTTGTATCTCTGGAGGTATACACTCTACGACCACTTAATTAGGTACAACTTGCTAGTGCTATGTTGATCCCCCTTTTGCTTACAGAACTGCTTTAACTGCCTTCAACGATACTCAGGTAGGCTGTGGCATTCCAGCATAGTTCAAATGGTGCTAAAGCCCTTACGAAAATCGACCATGGTTTTACTATAGTAAAGTAACCATGGTTTCTCTAAGTACTCTGAAACAACCATAGTATTACAATGGCTTATGCATGTTTAACCATGAAAACCGTGGTTCCTGACTAACCATGGATCATGGTTATTCATGATTTTCATGTTTTTTTTCAGCATGGTCTGTGTCCACGGTGTAACCATAGTCACAAACCATACTCGAAAAACATGGTTAATTGTGGGTTGCATGGTCACCAAAAAACTTCACATCCGTGGTGTAATGGTTAGGGAGTTGGATTGAAGTTCACTGAGTTGCAAGTTCAAATCCAATCCTTACCTCTCCCTACACCTTCATGACTGAAGTGTTCTTGAGCAAGGCTCCTAAACCCACATTGCTCCAAACACTGTCACCAATATGTGTGTTGGATAAAAAAGCAGCAGCTAAGTGTAATTGTCCAATTGACCAATGTTAGTGAGCCTGTGTGAGTTATAGCCTCATTTCCTGTTCTTAGCTGACTGTAGAGGCATCTGGTGTGGTTTTCTGCAAATGTAGCCCATCAGCACAAGGTTCGACATGCTGTGCATTCAGAGATGCTCTAATGTATGCGTTTCTGAAATACTCAAACCAAGCCCATCTCCCTTGGATTTAGTGGTGCTCAGCTGTATCTGGTTAGCCTGGCACCCACCAACAAATTGCTCTGAGCTGTAGATTAATTCAGTGGAGTACAGAGTAGGGTAAATGCTACTGGGGAATGTGGTTTCCTGTGGTCCACCAGCAGGGAAGCTGACAGGAGGGGACAAAAGGGTCAATTGTCCTGGGCCCAAGGAGAGATGGGGCCCAGACTTCGGTCTCTATTACATTGAATGTATTGAGTTGGGGGCTCTTTCTGATGGCTTTGTCCTGGGCACAGCCAAAGCAGTTAGCGGCCCTGAACACCAGTGCTACTGACCACACACTCTGATGTTAGGTCCCCCAGTCTGACAGATGGTAGTCTGTGATCCATACAAGGTCAAGTCACAACCCCCCCCCCCCCCCAGCAGTTATTAGTCGTATTTGCAATGCAGCAGATATTCGCGTGATCACAATCTGCTTGGTCTTAGAAAGGTGGGGTTGAATGCTTGGCAAGCAAGGTGGACAGAGATGTGTAATGTGACTTCCCAAGACATAAAAAGCTGCTTCATGAAGCAGTGAGTTAACTTCGTCACAAACATGTGGACTGGACACTCAATTCACGTCAACTAGATGACTGCCAATCAGGGCAGATTAATGACAACATGGTGGCTGCACAAGTAGCAAAGCCAGCAGTCTGGCTAGAAACCGGCTAGCAGCCACACTCCAAGCAGCTTCATGAGCTGAAGAGACTACACAGGACTGCCACTTTTCCATAGAGTGCTCCATGGACGCCCGTGCAAGGAGAAAGGAAACTGGCTACGATGCCAAAAACAATAGAAGCTGCCCCCTCCAAGAGTACCTGAAAATACCAAATGTTGCCCATTGGGAGGGAAAGTGGAAAAGAGCGATCCTAGCGGTTACGTTCCAAACACCAGGGTAATCCTATTGAAACTCCCATAGACAAGTTTTTAAAAAAATCCCACAAAGATATGACTTGGAACTATAACACCAGACACATTTTTCAGCGTACACAATAGCATGAACTACTACCTGTGAAAATCTTAAGTCATTTTTTGCCCTTTTAAGAAAAATAGAAATTGTGCCAATCTGGTCGGAAACGGACTACAGCTCCCAGCATGCTGTGCTTCGCGCCTCGTTGACAACACAGAGAAACAAATGAACGCGAACGAACGCAAGTTCTTCGCATATCTTCACATTCTTGTAATCCTATGAGTTCCACATTGTCTTCTTATTACACATATATACACGCGATCATTTTGGTATGGTTTTAAATTCTCTAGTAGATATGATGGCTTCTGTGGTGACGAGTAACCACCTCTCTGGCTCATGTTTGGCTATGCTAATTTGGCTATGCTAATTACATGGAGTAAACAAGCCACACATGCCAGTCAGTGTAGTTCTGTATTAGCTTTTTAAAGAATATTAAAATCAGCTCAGATCAGTGAAAAACCGAACATTTTACCACCTGATTCGATAAAACGGGCCAACATGCCCATCATATGATTGCCACTACTTCTACTTCGTCGTCAGGGCCGAGATGTAATTTTTCAAAGAAAAAAAACATTCATTTGTTGCAGGGGGTTGGAACGTTGCCAGCAGGGGGCGATGAGATTACTTTCCCTCCCTATAGGCATGAACGGCCATCCAGGTACTTTACTCGTAAATGTGCGTTACGCCTCTTTATGGGGGAAATCAAACTAAATGTCTCATCAACTTAACATGCTACATCGGCTAGCCTAAATGAGTCCATGCTTTTCCACAGCTGTTTGGCTATATTATTTGAACAGCCGGCAACACAACACGTTTTCGGCATGTTGCGCGTGAACAACGCTAGTCTTTATTAAACCCCAACACCACCAATAGGCATGAACGGCCATCTTTGCTAGTCTACTTTGCTCGTATATGTGCGTTACGCCCCTTTATGGGTGAAAACAAAAAAAATGTCTCATCAACTTACATGCTACATCGGCTTGTCTAAATGAACACAGTCCATGCTTCAGGCACGGCTGTTTGGCACTATTATTTGAACAGCCGGCAACACAACACGTTTTCGGCATGTTGCGCGTTAACAACGCTCGTCTACAGGTCCGTATCTTTCGTTTATTAAACCCCAACATCACCCATTGACTTGCATGGGTTGTTTTCCCCCACAAATGGGCGTAACGCACATGGAAAACGTCACGCCGTTTATGAGTATTGACTTGCATTGGCTATTTCCCCCCACAAAAGGGTGTAACGCACATGGAAAACGTCACGCCGTTCAAGAGTATTGGTGCCTACCGGTGACATGATGAGCCCTGTCACAGCAGATTGCTGTAAAGAATTAAAGGCATATGTCTCATTATGCTACAAATGCATTTCTTATGTAACTTTTTCCATGCAGTGCAATAGTAGAGAAGTTAATTTCATTTAATTCAAAATTATTAAATCTGATGCATTTATTAGGTTGTGCTTACTTACAGAAAAGTAGTAATCACTCAAGATAATGGAAAAAAGGATGCGCACACAAGACTTGTGTGAAAAAGTGTATTGAAGCCGAAATTAAACAACAGAAGTCTAAGGTTAACTGGAGAAACAGACGTTTCGGAGCTAGTCCATTCTCAATGTCTCCAGTAGGAAGCGCGTGGCAGGAAGTCCAGTGTTTTATGGGGTTACGTGTCAGTTCTCCCCAGGATCCTCCTTTTTTCCATTATCTTGAGTGATTACTACTTTTTGGGAGTACACGCACCAAGCAATACAGGCGCAGACACCGACCTTTGTTGGTCTTTTGTCACTTACTTACAGAAAAGTAAAACTATTTCTAATGTATACCCATAGTATGGCATTTTTCATATAATTCAACTCCCTGGTGAAAGGTTAACATTCACAACACTATGGAATTGACAGCATGATTCTACAGTAGTTACATTTTTTTAATATTAGAAAATAGGCTCTCAATTGTAAAACCAATTGTCGGCCATGGTTTACAGGCTATAAAATTTACATATGATGTATTCCTCTATATCTGTCAACATCAAGGATATGATAATGATAAAGTGATGCTTGGAATGATCTGTGGCCTGTTGTTAGTGGGTAGACAAAAAGTAACTTTTCAGAAAATCCCTCTCAGGGACAGGTTCTTGAGAGGATGTACAAACGTTAAATCCAACAGCTATGATGTCTAACTTGCTATCAGACAACTATACTCCAGAGACACACAGGTTTCAAAAATATATAGGCCTACGCAGTGAGAATTTGCCTGGCCCTTGGCATAGATGAACACAGATTTTCCATACAATGCTGACCCAAGAAACGACATGAAGTGGTTGTTTTTTTTACTTTTGGCAACACCTGCACAGAATTTCTGGACAAAATAAGCAATAAATTGGCTAAAATGTGTCTCATTGATTTCAATATTATTGTGTGCTTTTTTCACCACCTGTTAATTTATCATGTACCAAATCAATTTGGTTATTGTATTGGGTATCAATCTGAAACAGAATCTCACTTTAGTGAATCTTTTGCATCAAACCTGAAAAGCCAAAATAGAATAGGCCTATAGAGTGGACTTACACTGATGAAATTCTCAATTCGAACAAATGAAATATGTTTGCATGCCTTTTACCTCCAAACTTATCCCAAATTCTGACTAATTTGTTCATTTTCCGGGCTCCAGTCTAGGGCATTAAAGGGTTAAAAACGTAAACTTTGGGGTATTATTTCAGCTAAATACCAATTAAATAAGCAAATCCATACCTTATACTGTATATTGTCAAAGAGAGCAAGTGGTGAAAACGGACGCAATAAAACTTAAAATATGACTGAATTTCTACACTTGCAAAGCCATTTTTGCAGTTTTTTTTTTGACAAAAAGCGCAGTTTAAATGTGGTCAAATGTCCAAAACAACCACTCAATTGTATTCACTGGGTCAGTGTTGTATGGACAAATGTGTTAATTTGTCTCTGTATGTAGTTTACTTCAAAAGTTATGGCCCCTTCTGCAACCTTTTTCCGGGTTCCAGTCTAGGACATTAAAGGGTTAAAACTGGTAAACTTTGGGTTATTATTTCAGTTTAATACCAATAGAATAATCAAACCCAGACTATGTACAGTATATTGTCATACTGTAAATGAGAAATGAAGAGCAAGTGGTGATAATGGATGCAACTTGGAAATATGATTTTAAAAAAAAGAGAAATTATACACATTTAAAGCCATTTTTTGCCGTTTTTCACCAAAAACGGGGTTCAAATGTGGTCAAATGTCCAAAAATACCCCTCAATTGAATTCACTGGGTCAGTAATGTATGGAAAAATGTGTTCATTTGTCTCTGTATGTAGTTTACTTCAGAAGTTATGACCCATTATGCATTCTTCCCCCCCAATCTGCCGTGTTCCAATTTTGACATAGGCCTTTTGCTCACCCCAACTTTGACGGGGTGTCACGGAAATTCCCACTGGATTTGGCCGTGGATAAATTGTGAGGTGTGTCCAGACACCTGTAAGAACACATGGTAAAAAAATCTATTGGTAAGAAATTAGTTCACAGATTTCCCAAAATATCCATATCTTTCCCTAACTACTTGGAGTTAATTAGATTGAAACATAAAGCATTCTTCTGACAACTCTCAGTGGAACGGGAAATGAATATGAATAATTGAAGCCCTATTATCGCTGATGATGATTATTAAAGAGCTTGTCAGAGGGGAGAGCGTGGGGGTTAAAAGTGAAGAGTAGAGAGTGTGGGTGTGGCTGGCTGTATCTCCGTTCCCTCCCTCGGCATGTACAGTGCAGTGTGACTGATACATTACATCATCTCTCCAGAATCTTTTCTGTATACCTCCACATCGGGGTCAAACGGTGAGTGTGTTGGGAACAAGTTACATAATTCGGTGACACTTTATTTGACGCCGGCTTCATACGTATGACATAACACTGTCCTAATAGTGTCAAAAAGTGTCATGACAGAATCATAAACGAGTCATGAACATAATGGCAGTGTCATAAATGTTTTATGTCCATGAAAAGTTGGCAGTGTTAGGCCTGTCTTTGATCTGTTTGATCTGGTTACCGATTATTTTTTGATTCACCATTGAGGACGAGCTGACACGGATTCTGCAAATAGGCAGTGAAAGAGCTTGTTGACTGGTTTTTAAGTTGTGTTGTGCCCAATTGAAAAGTAAAAAAAATTTGGCGGCCAAGACACGCTGTGTCAAGCTCTACCTGGTTGAAAAGGAGCAGTGAAAAAGAGGGACTCACTAATTTCACGCCCTCTCGGTACGAACGTCTTACGTCATACGACCCTAACCCTAACCTTAACCCTAAACCTAACCTTAACCCTAACCCTAACCTTAACCTGAACCCTAACCGAACCTTAACCCTAAACCTAACCCTAAATCCAGGGGCGTAAAGTATACCCCCGCAGCTCCGGCGAGGCAGAGGGGCCCATACGAGGCAGGGGGCCCACATGGGCCCTTGACTTGAAGAAACGGGCCTCCACATGATATTAGGTGCTGTTTTTTCATTCGGGGGCCCATTCTTGGTAGCTTGCAGGGGAGCCTGAAGTACTTGCATTACACCAGAGCCTAAATCGCTTGTTTGAAATTTTTGATTACCATATGACGTAAGACGTAAGTACCGAAAGGGCGTGAAACTAGTGAGTCCAGTGAAAAAGAGCCTTACAACTGTAGTAGCTAGCCAGCCACCCAGTAGCAGCTACTCTACTAGTTTCAAATGAGACCATCAACATGACTCTCTCTGATCTCACTGTGAGGGTGAAGTGTTATTGGCATGGGTGTCTCTGATGTCATACGAGAGTTGTTTTTATCTGTACAGCTTTCTCTGATGTTAGGTGAGGGTGGGTCGTTTTTATCTGTATGACTGTCTCTGATGTCGAATGCCATTGCTACGTTGCCGCCTGGCTAGTCTAAAAACATAAGCAATCATTAAACACTACACTCAGACTGCTTTTAGTGGCCAATGGATAAAAGATGAAATATCATCATGCCATTGATGTAGTGTGTGTTTGTGTGTGTGTGTGTGTGTGTGTGTGTGTGTGTGTGTGTGTGTGTGTGTGTGTGTGTGTGTGTGTGTGTGTGTGTGTGTGTGTGTGTTCCACTTTGGGAGAATGCTCCTTTGTTCAGCCTTGGGAAAGTATTGAATTTAAAAGCGCCTGGTATTTTGGTGAGGGGTAGTGTGGTGTACAGTCATACTTATTGCATTATTATGCAAATATTGCTTGTGTGTGTGTGTGTGTGTGTGTGTGTGTGTGTGTGTGTGTGTGTGTGTGTGTGTGTGTGTGTGTGTGTGTGTGTGTGTGTGTGTGTGTGTGTGTGTGTGCGCACGCAGTAGGTACTGCCAGGTTTATTGTGATATTTATAATTTATTTCTAATTGTTGCCACCAATATAAAGCGGAAGCCTGCTGAGAAGCTCTGCTGTTCACCAGACACTGCCAGCAGTGAGTGTGCAGACAGAGAGCATTACCGTATGTGTCTGTATATTTGTCTTTGACAATTTCCCATTAATGTATTTCTGTGTATTTCTGTGTGCACATGCGTGTGTGTGCGTGTCAACGTGCTCCATAATAAGCCAGTGTTGCCAGCGCATGCCATAATAAAAATGTGTCGTGCGTGCGGTACCATTATAAGAAACTCATGTATGGCTCCGTAGACATGCGTGGCATGGGGGACATAATGCTGATGTATGGTGGCCAACTGGCGGGCGGGTGCTATTACAGTGCAGAGCAAATGAAATGCCACCCGCTGTGCCCTTCCATATAACGATACATTCTGGAGCCGTATGTTGCTGCAGCAAACTACTCAGCTCAGCATCAGAGTTAGTAACACATAGTACATGTTTGGGAGCCTGATTATCATCGACTTTCAAATCTCTTTGAGACTTGGTCTGACCAAGAGCATAACAATTAATGTTTCCCAAATGGCATGGTGGACTCGTCTCCCTAGGTTTGCTACTGATTGACTGGCGTCAGACAATGTGGGTGGAGTTCCCAATTTTTCTGGAGATCAGAAACAATATTTGTTTTGCTCTTGGCCTGACTAGGAGAACAGAAGGTTTTGTGCCACTAGTTTGTCGACATGTTTGATAGCCTGACTCTGGCCAGACCCTTGTGTGTTTCCGCCAAGGAGACTAGAGATAGGTGGATGTACTGACGTCATAACAGTGTAGTATGGCTTGGCCATGTCAATTGAGACCGTGTAAAATTATTCCATTCTTTTCCATATGGGTTGCCTTTTCGGCACCTTGATTTCTGAGAGTATAGAGTAGTGTTAATTTTGACTCATTGTTAATGAAATAACTCTGGAAAAATACCTGTGCATGAATCATGAATGCAATGTAACCTTGGCTTTCCACAGAAATAGAGTTACTGCCACGCTACAATGCACTGCACTGCTGCATCCGATCTGTTGTGAGGGAAGTGACGGCGGCAGTCTGTTTGAGACGTGTGCGGGGAGCTTTTGGGGGTTATTGTAATTTTGTTTTGGAGCGAGCGAGCAGGCAGCACTGAGAGCAGGCGGCAGTCACGGCTCCCAAACATCTGCATAATGTTACTGCGCCTCATCGGTTCAGAGCGTGTGTGTGTGTGTGTGTGCGTGTGTGTGTGTGTGTGTGTGTGTGTGCGTGTGTGTGTGTGTGTGTGTGTGTGTGAGTGCATCTGTGTCAGAAGTTCCCCCTTTTTCCCTGGCAGTTTGCAATCGGCTCTAACGGTTTTGAACTTTCAATAGTTTGTCACCTCGCCCACGGAATCCAATCATTTTCATGTCATTTCATTCATTTCTCCCCATCTGTGCCAGGGGTACCCACAGAAGAGGACTTGACAGTAGGGTTGCATTGCTCTTCTGACTTCGGTTGTACAGAGAGAGAGAGAGAGAGAGAGAGAGAGAGAGAGAGAGAGAGAGAGAGAGAGAGAGAGAGAGAGAGAGAGAGAGAGAGAGAGAGAGAGAGAGAGAGAGAGAGAGAGAGAGAGAATGCAGGTAAAATTGAACTGAGCTGGGGTTGTACAAGTGAGGGAATTAAGAGCAGACATGAGAAGAGGATGGAAATACAAAGACAGAGGGAAATAATAAGTGAATGTAGGTACAGTAAGAGCATTGCACACTGCATACAACGAAATTGCATTTGTGCCTCAACCATGCAAGGGGGCAGACCTCAACGGCACCCCTAGGGAGCAGTGCGGCGGGACGGTACCATGCTAAGGGTACCTCAGTCATGGAGGAGGATGGGGGAGAGCACTGTTTGATTACTCCCACCACCAGCCTGGTCGGGAGTCAAACCATTAACCTTTGGTCTACAAGTCTAGTAAGCAAGGGAGAAAGAGGAGAGAGCAGCAGAGAAGGGTACATGAAGGGAGAATGAGGAGAGAAGAGTAGTGGAGAGGAGAGGAGAGAAGAGAAGTGGAGAGGAGAGGAGAGGAGAGGAGAGAAGAGTAGTGGAGAGGAGAGGAGAGAAGAGGCTGCACCTGAACAAGGAGCAAGTGAATAGAAATAGAGACGGGGAGGATATGCAAGTGCAGGTAAGAGAGAAAAGGAGAAGAGGCAGAGAGGCTGAGCACTGACGAAAAGACAGAACAATGGGAAATGAATACCAGAATATCAGGAGAGAGAGAGAGAAAGAGAGACTGTAAAAAAAAGGATGGAGGGCAGAGGAGAGTAGGCAGAAGGGCTGAACAAGGCCGCGCTTGGTGGATGAGCAAAACTCACCCTGAGGAGGAGAAAGAGAGACAGAGAGATGAGTATAAATAGTGAGAAAAGAGAGGAGAGGAGAGAGGGGGGGGGGAGGCAAAGAAGCTGAGTGAGCCAGAGAGGCTGAGCGGTTGTGGTGGACGAGCCAAGTTCACCCTGAGGAGGAGAGAGAGAGAGAGAGAGAGAGAGAGAGAGAGAGAGAGAGAGAGAGAGAGAGAGAGAGAGAGAGAGAGAGAGAGAGAGAGA
>NC_085878.1:38888714-38901214 GCF_034702125.1 Engraulis encrasicolus
GAGTGACAGTATCAACTGCAGGATATGGTTAGCATCAGCACGCATATAATCATGTTAACACTTGGATCAGGTAAAATATTGATGCTTATTTCCAACCCCTCCCTTTGATTTTCTCATGGTTGGGATTCAGATGCTCCAAATGCGGACAGTAGTTATCCATCTATATTGACTGGAATGAAAGATCTTTTGGTTATTAGGAGGGAATAATGTAGCCAAGAGCCAACAAACTAATAAGATAACAAAACTACCGGAAAAAAAATTAGCCATAAAGTGCTATTAAACATGTGGAATATATTATGACAATCAGGGCACTAAAATAAAACCTGCCAAACAGCAAAATGCTCATGAAAATTCAGTTTGGCTGGTAGAAATAACAAGGCCGACAGGCGGACAAAGATGCATCCGTCTATGCATTGCTGCCTTGTGGACACAGGAGGGAATGACAATTTCAAGAATACGTTTCAGACGGACAGACAGACTGATAGACCGACCAACGGATGGACATACCCTGGTATAGAGATGCTAAGACACATCTAAAAATGACTAGTCACTTTGATTGGTAGGGACATGTATTGCTAGTACGATTAACATCCACCAGCCATAGTGGTTGGACATGAAGAAAAAGTTCATTCAGAACCCTGATTGCAATGCAACGTGGCAACAATTCGTGGACCACAATAATGCTTAATTTCACTGCTGCCATGTCCCATTGGTCTACTGCAACCTCATGCCAATGAGAGGCCAACGATAGAAAACCATGCGCTGGAAGAACAGATATGTCCATGTCCATGAATATATAAACGCGGAAAAACTAATTTGTGGTCACCGTAGGACGCTGCATGCAGAATGATGTAGTAGAGCACCAGCAGGGTGTAGTGTGATTGTTTTTTTTTTCTCCCCAACAGCACATCAAATTGAAATGGCCATATGTTGCTCCATCCAGTGCCTGCACTGCAAAGCCTCTTCTAATCCTGTGACATGTGTTAGAGGGGAGATCTAACATGGCCGTCCTCATTCCCCTCTCTCGTGTCCTCGTTCCCTCTGGAGGCTTGTAAAGGCTTGTAGGCCGCGTTGCCTGTTGACCTTCGAGAGCCCTCCATGTTCGTCTGGAGGAGAGGGTTTAGGAACGCACCTTGTGATGAGGAAGGGGTGTGTGTTTGTGTGTGTGTGTGTGTGTGTGTGTGTGTGTGTGTGTGTGTGTGTGTGTGTGTGTGTGTGTGTGTGTGTGTGTGTGTGTGTGTGTTTGCCGGGGTGTGTTTGTTGGTGTGTGTGTGTGTGTGTGTGTGTGTGTGTGTGTGTGTGTGTGTGTGTGTGTGTGTGTGTGTGTGTGTGTGTGTGCGTGCGTGCAGGGGTGTGTTTGATGGTGTGAGTGTGTGTGTGTGTGTGGGGGGGGGGATGACAGGGGTGACAGGACCTGATGAGTAGGGGGGTGGATGGGGGCAGCTGGAGGTTGGAGGGTGAGGTGAGGGTGCTGGTTGGGGATTGATTGGGAGGGTGGCGGTTGGGGAGTGTGTGTGTGTGCGTGTGTGTGTGTGTCTGTGTCTGTGTGTGTGTGTGTGTGTGTGTGTGTGTGTGTGTGTGTGTGTGTCTGTGTGTGTGTGTTTGTGTGTGTGTGTGTGTGTGTTGGGTTAAAGGTGGTGACAGTGGTGGGGGCCGAGGCTTGTGTGTGAATGTTTGATCCTGACTGAGCTTGACATTCTCCGGAGCGGTAGGTGCCTTCACACAGATTCCTTTAATCTTGATCAAGGGAAACACACACTGTCAAAGGGACCCTGGTTGGCGCGGTGCGATGCGGCGCGACGCCTGCCGTGATGCACCCCGTGCTGTGGCACACAGAGGTGCTCTGTGGTGTGCTGCGCTGTGCTACACTGTGCTGTGCTGTGTGGAGTACAGCAGTAGAGTGCTGCTGCTGCTGCTCGGTGTTGACTCTGAGTCCCCAGGGGTCAAACACAAGAGGATTGGAATTTAAAAGAGCCATTTTTAAGCTAATAGACGGAGGAATGTGATGTACCTGCTAAATATGTCATCTTCCTACGAAAAAACAGAAAAGAAAACCGAAAGGCTTGCAGTGAAAAAGCAGCAGAGTAGGAAGTCGGTGGTGGCCTATCAGAGTCTGGAAATAGAAGGGAATATTATGGGATATGTGAACACCATGGCAACCAAGTCTGTCTAATCTAGGACACTGAAACAATACCATGACAAGAATGTGGAAAACAATTTGCATCATCTTACAAAATGGCTATTGTTCCTTGTCAATGTTTTCATTTCAAAGTACATGTTTGTTCACCAAAGACTAATTATGCTTTAGAAATAGTCACAAAGTCACTGCATATGTCACACCGCGCCTGGCTTCTGATGTTATTTGTAGTGAACATTTTATTCATGTATCTATTATGTGTTGTGGGATGACTTAATTAATAGTCAAGGAGAAAACTGGAAGCTGTTATTACTCAAAGATGTGAAAGTTTTAAGGAAGAGTTTGTTTTGTGAAATGACATTTACATAGCATTGACATTTTCTCTAGCAAGGCACTGATGTATCCAAATTCCAAAACCCTAATGCTCTGGCATTTAAGCCATGACAAAATGATAAAATAAGAAAAAAATGGCCTATTTATTTCATTTTATTCAGGGCTTCATCCATAAAATACCCATGTTGGATAAAGGTTCCCATAATCACCGTTTTACATGACCTACAATCACACATCACCTACAATTTAGGTGGGAATGTATTTTTTGTGTTTTTCTTTTTTCACTGTATTTCCGTTGCCACGTCATGTACGTAAGTGTACTTTTCATCACCGAATGACGTGCGCGGGAAAGTAAGAGGGTGGAGCACAGCAGGTACTCTTCCTGTTGATCAAGCCGGTGTAACAGAATATCACGATCCGTAACAATGCTTTTCTGCATTTAAATGTCGGTTGAGCTGGTTCTGTGTAATACCACCAATGCAGCTTGAATAGTTTGATGAATGCATTTCCTGTGCTTTCGTTGTTTTCTGTGTTTTTATTTATCGTTATTATTAATGAGGATTTAGAGGAGTGTTGGACTTGAAAGTTATCTGGGACCCATCGCACAACACAGTGTAACAGTTATCGTATTTCCAGTGGTACACCCACCCTTGAAAAAATAGCATTGCGATTGTTTCCTGACGTTTACTCAGATCATACGGACTGTTGCGGTACGTACATTAACTAATGACGTAAAGACGTAGTGATGGTGCTAAGAGCCTCTGATCAATCTAGACTCATGATATGAACCATAATGTGAAAGTTAATCAGACCATCACCACACATCAAATAGGCTACTGCAGTACATGTGCTCTTCTGTATACCCTGCAGTCTTAACAAGACTGTAGCTGATGGTCACTCCATCAGAAAGACATTATGCTACTTTAACAGACATGGACATGGGGCAGCTGTGGCCTAGCGGTTAAGGAGATGTCCCACCCTGTTCGAATCCCACCCTTCCACACAGGGCTTAACACTAACACACGCCAGGTAGCCAAATGCGGGTGAAAGTCGGCGTTGGCTAGTAGATACCGAAGGTTCACTAGCCATTCTGGCGGGTCCGTTACTATTCTGAATGATGAGGCACCGCATTTTGTAGTTTTTTTCTTCGGACCGTCTTTGCTACAAAAGCAATACAATGCGATTTCGCGAGCCTACAATACCCATGAAGCACCTGTGTCACGTGTCACCTGTGTCTCACGCAAGCCAGGAATCTGATAGGCCTAGAGCTAGTCTTGCGAAGAGGAGTGACAGCGAGCTACCGGGACATCAGCGTGCGCTTCGAAATGTCACTGGAAACCTTCACGTGAAAATAAAGTAGCGAAGTTCATCTCAACTGACCTGTTTTGCGATCTGTCATTACTACAATACTTAGTAGTAGTGGTCATTAAAATGACCAAAGCGAGAGGAAAACATGTCACATGTCTGTCTTACTCTTGTGAAAGTCTCAAGACTGATTAGCGCAGTGATAAGACAAGGACACATGCGGCATTAATAATGTTTGGTTTAAATTATTTTCTGATTTGCCTGTGTCTTCATACCTTAATATTCCTCCATGTTTCTTGTGCTGTTGTTCCCGACTGTCAAACCGTTCTTAAAAAACGCGCAGTAGTAGCCTTCCAGACGGCACAAAAGCATTGCATGTCCCTTTGCAGGTGCCGTCTCACCCGTTTGTATTTTAAACAACTCACTATTAAACGGAATGAAAGGAAGTCGTAGCCCCTTCTGTAGTTACCGCATCTGTGTGTGCTTTCTAGTGGATACTTTTATAAGCAAATATTCCAGAAGAGGTGTTATTCCACATCCATGTCCGAGGACCGGCCAACTTGGCAATGACTTTAGGCTATCTACTTTGCGCATGAATTTGGACGGCGACCTCCACAGATAGGCCTATATGATATGAAGAAGTCCCTCCAGATTAAAGACAAAAATATTTTGCTCTCGTGTAGCTTACATTTGTGCCCTTCCACAACACTGTGCTTGGTGTTTCTGCATGGTAGCCTAAATATACTATAGGCTATGCCATTCCTCAGATCAGTAAATCTGTTCTTTGCATAGCATGCATGCATGGACCAGTTAATAGGCCTAACAATTCTAATTGCCCTATAGCATATTATAGGCCTATTATATTATATTATATTATATTATATTATATTATATTAGCCTACATTATAGGGCCTACAGCCTATTAGGCCTATATAATTAATTAAAGCTGCTTTGATGGTTAAGAAAATTATGGCTAGTGAAAAGGCCCAATGGCTAGTGAGTCAGGAAAACCACTAGCCAAAATGGCTGGTAAGCGAAAAAGTTAGTGTCAAGCACTGCTTCCACACCCTAGCTCACTCCATGGCTGAGGTGCCCTTGAGCAAGGCACCAAACCCCACACTACTGCAGGGACTGTAAACAATACCCTGTACTTACAAAGAAACCTGTACGTCGCCTTGGATAAAAAAGCTTCAGCTAAGTGTAATGTAATGGACATACAGTACAGTAATGGATACAAAGGACAGGCAGCGTAAGTGGCACACATACCATAATATTCCATGTGTTGCTATGGCAGCTAGTCTCTTAAAGGTGCCCTATTATGCTATTTAGAATAACTTTCATTGTTAATATTTTGCTTTACTGTGGTTAGTGGAGTTAATTTTGAATGATCACTTGTTTTCATGTCCATTATTTTTTATCATTGTGTACATGCACCCTACGCTGCCTGTTTGAAACGCGTGGAAGTGCAGAATGTTAGACCCTTCAACATTCTGAAATCTCGACGCAGCATGGAGCGTTTCATCAAGCATTCTATTACTAATATTACGTCAGCAGCACAGCTGTTTTTGACCTGGAATCCAACCCTGTAGCCTATGTCTAAAGTTGACAGCCAAATAGTTCACCCAATGTCCACAATTAATCTGAAAAGGACGCATCATAAGTCCCACGTTGTTATTTGTGCACCTTGCTGTGTCATTTGCTGAAACCCAGTCCCTATCCAATGCGAGTCTTCCGTGCATGGGCTTCAGTTTGATTTCAAAATCGCTTGGGACAATTAGGCTGCCATTAATCTGAGAAAGGGTTGAAAGTGCTGGGTACAGGCTATTGCTTCCGATTTGAGGTTTCATGAAATAATACGCATATTGCATATGATGCGTAATAACGCGATTGTGACCATATTTAAAAAAAAAATAAAAAAAATAAAAAAAACGAATAGCCATCTGCGCTGTCTTGTTTATTTCTGATATCCTGCGCTGAAGAATCTTTATCTCAAACATTATTAACAACAGTAGGGGCCTGATTGGTTAACCCGCTTTCTAGCCTTGCATACTGTAGCCCTAAAATTGAAGTTATCAGCCAAGTTTACTGCTCGCAAACAGACAAGTGTCGCGCTGGTCTAGGTGGGAGAAGTCTAGATCTGCTGTTGACAGGTGGAAATTTGAAGACACAAAGAATGTTCTGGGATTGAAATCAGATCACATTCCCTTGTTAATGACAAGTTAACCTTCACAAAATAGGCTATCAAATAAGCTAATCATCTGCAATTGCTGTACACAGTTCAAAGGATAGGCCTATTTATTCAGCGAAGTTGTGGACATTTTCTTCGCTCCCGCGGCAGCCCCCATGCATCTGCTGTCAAAGACGCAGTCCGAAATTGAAAGAGTGCGCCCAGTAAGACAAGGGCACGACTTGTCGGACTCAAACCTATCAATTCAACGTCTGTCAGTGATATCGTGACACCCTATTTGTGATATGAACTCCGTGTTCAAATTCGTCCTGTGGTCTATTTGCAAGCCAGACTGAATACTGAGCGCACGCGTTGTTGGCTTTTTAAAATGAGTTCCTGTTTGCTCGTTGTTTGTATGTCTAATGCACAATGGTGATAGGCTATGCTTCATAAAAATACATTTCAAGGTATTTTCGGGTGCATGGTTTCATTTTAGTAACTGCATTTCTATTTAGTCCCCGGCAGAAATGATGCGCCCATGGATTGGAAGCGCAATGGGCAGTCCTCGATGGATTGGTTTCATACTGGGTCTTATAATAACGCCTAGGCCTAGTCTCGGTTTCGTGGTTTTTTTGTTCGCATTTATCGACAGGACATGATTTTTTATATAACAATAGGCCCTATCCGTTTCAGTTTCATTATTTTTGGCATGCCGCCCAACAACGCGACCATTTTTTAAAGGGTGTCAAGCCAATATCCACGTTGCTCTTGCATATATGATGAACAAAACTGCGTTGCATTTTAATTACTGAATTGTAGCCTACGCATAGCCCATACTGGCTAATCCTTGTCAACATTGCTGATGCAAACGGCTGCTGGTCATGTCGTGATACCTATTTGGATAACATCAGCGCACGTCTTCTATATGTTATGCTTCAAGCGGCAATACAAGTGTAGGGTTTTCACATCTTACCAAGCAAAAGTTAGTCTTGCCAACAGCATATGCAAAACGGCCCTGAAGCGAATAGAGAGAGAAAGGAGAGATTCGAGTCTTTCACCCACTTGGAAGTGTTTTGGATTCTCAGTGCGCAACTGCGTTAACGCGTTCTGCCTGTTTTCGACCTTCCTCATTCAACTGTTTCTGACCCGTTAGCCATAGGCCTACCAACCGGTATTTTATCAATGTAAAATGCAGGTTTAATATCACAATGAAACAAACATATATAACTTGGGCCACAGGTGAGTGTAGCCTCCAGTCTAGACCGATGCTGTAGCCTATTGACGGAGCCGATTTATGAATTGAAAAAAAAAAAAAAACATGCGTAATGGAATAAACTTGTGGAAAGCGAAATCCTACACTATCCTTGTAGGCTACCCTTTTCTTGTACACTATTTTTTGTACACTAAGTGGTGTATTCACAAATAGGATAGCCTAGGCCTACATCTCATCACAATACTGTCAAATTCCGATAGTGGCTGCTATTAACAAATGCGCATTAGGTCTACTGTCTCTGCAATTAATAAATGGTCTGTGACATCGTCAACACTCCATCCCATAAGCAGCAATGTTAGGTACAGCATGACGTAGACCCGTACCGGAAACAAAAGCTATAGAATGTTGAAAACCCAACCACGCGTTCTCTGACAGTTGAGAAATAGCGTTCCTGCGGCAGAGAAATTCTCCCCCAAGAGGCCAATTTGTGAAATGCAGCTTTCACCAAGCTTTTACATACAACAGATGCTGTGTAACCCAATAAATGGGTAGTGGACATGAAAAAGCATAATAGGACCCCTTTAAAACTGGTATGTAGGCCTACATCATCAACACATATCGATGACCAGGAGCCTGTTTGTTATTATTTCTCATGTTTGTTTTAGGAACCTGCTGTGTAAATACTGTATGTGTGCTAAGATTTGTGAAACATTAATTTTAAAAGCTTACATGCAGACATCTTACAACAAGGGACTTAGTGATGTTTAAATTGTTTTTCATCGCCCATTATTGCAGCGTTAATGCAATGCTGCTATGCCTTTGACAGCAGTCTTAACATCTGCAAGAAAGGGCTTTCCATCTGTTTTCTTTATGAGGAGTTATATTATGGCCGTATTGTTTTACTGCCACACCATCAAATGCAGTCTAAAAACAACATCCTGGGTACAGGGGAAGGAGTAACACAAGCCTGACTGGAGCACACCATCAAATGCAGTCTAAAAACAACACCCTGGGAACTCAAGAGTAACACCAGCCTGACTGTACTGTAGCACTGCATCTATGGTATGTGCTCTCTGTAACAGAGATGTTTATAATGCAGCCAGCCGGAGAGCTTTCCACAGATCACTGGTATGCCAACTCTAAGCAAAATGATGCATACTCTAATCTAATGGAAGGTTCCTATATACTCAGCAGAAAGGCCAGGGCTTAAATGATTCCATTTGCAAAGTGGGGAGATATTTTACAAGCATTAAAAAGAGAGTTAGAAATTGTCAATGCTCAATGCTGAAATTGTAGGCTATTATACCCACGGCAGGCTCCAATTTTGTAATTTGAAGGCAATGAAGCTGCAGGTGAACTTCCACATTCCATGAGCCTGATGAAGTAGTAGCGAAACAGTCATAACTAGAAGCACTCAGAGAGCGCAAATCTCCGCCAAGGAAGCTGCTTGATAGAACATTTGACTATGTTACACCCCAATTTACAAGTCTTTCTGCCTTCTTTTTGTAGAGTCCCCGCAATTCAATTTCTGGTCACTAGGGGCATCAAGTCATATAGGCCAGCAATGGTGAATAATCTTTTAAAAAGTCCTGGTTCCAGTTCATGATCCGGATCACCACCAGAATATAATCACTTGTTCCTTGGGTCATTATCAACAACTCCACAAAGTTTCGTTCAAATCCATTGATTCGTTTTTGAGTTATGTTGCTTACAAACAAGCAAACAGACAGAGAGACAAACCAACGCGACCGAAAACATTACCTCCTTGGCGGAGGTAAAAATCCATTTGAATCAAAAGCTAACACTGTCAGGTGAGAAAAGTATACCCCCGCCGCCCCCTCGAGGCAGGGGGGCCCATACGAGGCGGGGGGCCCACATAGGCCCATGACTTGAAGAAACGGGGCCCCTCCACATGATATTAGGCCCTCTTTTTTCGTTCGGGGGCCCAATTGAGGTAGCTTGCAGGGCGTTCTGAAGCATTTGCGTTACGCCAGTCACCACTGTTCTATGTTTGTACCTTAAGCTGAGCTTACACTTTGCGACTTTTGCCCAATTTTGCCCCGATTTGGCACTCGCACGACTTTTTGAGAGATGGGCCAATTTCTTGCTCAATCGCAGGTCAATCGTGAGTCTCGCATCGTGCAGTGTACATGGGGTAACGAGCGATTTCGCCTCACGATTGTGCAATCGCATGGTCCCAAGAAAATCAAAACGGTTTGAAATTCTGGTCGTGGCTCGTGCGTAAATTGCACAGTTAAAGCAGTGCTACGACCCAATTTGACACATCATATGCACAAATTAATAGGGCCGTACGATTCGCTGTTGAGCGCGACCTCATCTCCACCTCAGGGGCGCATGTTCCCTCCTCTGCAGACCGGGGAAACATGCCTGTCGCGTCGTACAGTGGAAGCATTTCGCTCGCATCCGACTGTCGGCTCGTGTATTGTGAGGACGTGAGTCGTGAGCTGTGAACTTTTTAAACAGTGAAATTCCATCGTGCAGTGTGAGCAGAAGCTTAAGACCCACGAGTGAAAATATCGCACAGTGTATGCCTGGCTTAACTTAGAGTTTAGCTCATAAGAACCTATATAGCAGCTTCTTACCCATGCCCATTGCTCTGAGAATCGGAAAAGTCGTTCAGATCGTATTTAGTGTCCTAGCCTTGATAGGACGAGTCACGCCCAGTTTTCGCTGATTTCATCAAAGAGTATCCAATCACTAGTCCTTATTGTAATTAATAATTTGATACACCGGGCGCAAATGGTTGTTACTTGTCCTATCACGGCTAGGACACTTCACTTTGAGAAATGCCCTCGGAGTCTCTGGTTGAAGAAAAAGGCACCAAAATGCAGGGTTACAGGAGTATGGCGACACAGCAGAAGTACAGTACACCAAAGTCAGCAAAAAAAAAGGGAAGAAGCCAACACAGGTAGGAAGTCCTTGATGGGCTCTGCTGAGGACATGTTAACCTGAAGAAGGCTGCTGTGATAAATCTGAGGTCGTGACACCAGCGTCTTCCATCATGATATGACCGAGAACACACAGTAGGGGCCAGTCAGAGACAAGGGGACACCTTCTCTTTCATCAGGTGTACCGGGACATCAGATGAGGAACGGTATGGCCCTCTCTCTCTCTCTCTCTCTCTCTCCCTCTCTCTCTCTCTCTCTCTCTCTCTCTCTCTCTCTCTCTCTCTCTCTCTCTCTCTCTCTCTCTCTCTGTCTGTCTCTCTCTCTCTCTGTACTTAAAATAACACCAGGTACTGAGTGTGGTATCCCGGGTGGTAAGCCAAGCGATAGAAATGATGCCAAGGCGTCATGTTGTACTGTAGCATTGCTGGCTGATGAAAAACACAACAACTTCCTCTCTAGCTCCACTGAGAGGATGTGTTTCTCTCTCTCCCTCTCTCTCCCTCTCTCTCTCTCTCTCTCTCTCTCTCTCTCTCTCTCTCTCTCTTTTTCTGTCCGTCTCTTATGTGGGGACGGCAGCATCTCAAAAATTCAGCAGGAATGATGAGGTAGCTCACTAATGCATGACAGCAGATGGGACCGATGGACTGTGGAGAGGGATGAGGAAAGAGAGAATGGAGGGATAGAGAGATGTGGGATGGAGGTAGAGAGGAGAGGAGGAGAGCTTTAAAGAGAGAGAAGGACAGATAGGTAGTGTTGGTAGAGATGAACTGTGGAGAGAGATGAGGCAGGAGAGAATGGAGGGAGCGAGGAAGGAGAAAGGAATGGAGAGAAATGGGGCTAAAGGAGGAGGACAGAGGAAGGGAGTGGGAGAGCGAAGGAAGAGAGAAGGGGGAGAGGAGGGAGTGCTATTATAGCACCACATGATAAAGACAGAGTAGAAAGACCGACTGGGAAACTCTAACACCCATTGTCATTGTGGCACAGCACTCCACAGCACACAGAGCTCATGGCACACAACAAGATTGCATTTATGCCTCCTCACCGGTGCGAGGTACGGGATGGTACCTTACTCAGGGTATATCAGTCATGGAGGAGGATGGGGGAGAGCACTGGTTAATTACTCCCCTCACCAACCTGGCAGGTCGGGAGTCGAACTGGCAACCTTTGGGATACAAGTCTGACTTCCTAACGGCTTACCCATTACTGTCAAAGGAAAAAATAGGGGGTGGTTGATAGTAAGGGAGATGGAAAGAGGAATGGAGAAGGGGAGAGGAGGTGCTATAACACTGTGTGGTATTGAGAGAGCAGGAGAGAGAGAGTGGGGAGGGTAGAGGGGAGAGTGTAAAACAGAGTATGATATAGAATGGGAGAGTATATGATATAGAATGGGAGAGTGTAAAACAGTGTATGATATAGAATGGGAGAGTGTAAAACAGTGTATGACATAGAATGGCAGAGTGTAAAACAGTGTATGATATAGAATGGGAGAGTGTAAAACAGTGTATGATATAGAATTGGAGAGTGTAAAACAGTGTATGACAAAGAATGGCAGAGTGTAAAATGGTGTATGATATAGAATGGGAGAGTGTAAAACAGTGTATGATATAGAATGGGAGAGTGTAAAACAGTGTATGATATAGAGAGAGCCGTTAGAGAAAAGCTAGAGGAAGGCAGAGGGAGAGTCGAGGGAGAGAAACGCAGAGGGAGAGCAGCGAGAGCTATAACAGTATATGATACAGAGAGAGGGAGCGAGGAGGAAGGAGGGTGAAAGTGAGGAAGAAGTGTAGAGGGGGGAGAGCTATAATTGTGCATGATAAACAGAGAGAGCAGGAGAGAGGTATAGGGAGAGGGGGGAGTGTGGGGGAGAGAGAAAAAAGAGAGGGATAGTGAGGGTGACAGGGAGGGAGATGGAGAGAGGAAAGGAGGTATAGGGTGAAGGGGAGAAGAGGGAGAGCTATAAGAGTGTGTGATTAAGAAAGCGCATGCAGGACACAGAGGCGTTAGAGCGGGAGGGAGACGGGAGACGTGCTGCAGCCTGAGTTGTATTCAGAGCAGGCAATCAGTGCATAATCACTCTGGGCGCTCAGAACGCCATGCAATACATGTCAACAGCCCAATGTCGGGCCTCTTAACCGGGCCAAGCAGGGGGGGAGAAAAAAAAATAATGAAAGAAAACCAGAGAAAAAATAGAGAAGGGAAGAGAGGGAGAGGGAGGAGAGAGAGAGAGAGAGAGCGAGAGAGAGAGAGAGAGAGAGAGAGAGAGAGAGAGAGAGAGAGAGAGAGAGAGAGAGAGGGAGGCGACGGAAAAGCATTGAGGCCAATGATTACAGCCTTGAGATGGCTGCCTCTTACATGCAAGAGGGTATGGAAAGGAGATTGGGATGGAGAGAGGCACATAGATGGAGATGGAGAAGAAGATGGAGGGAGACGGAGAGA
>NC_085878.1:38906214-38911214 GCF_034702125.1 Engraulis encrasicolus
AAATATAAAAATCATGTGAGAGAAGGGGAATTAATTCTCTAGAGAAAACAACACTTCTTATATTATATCATGTTCTTATCAAACATTGTTTCAATGTGTTGTTGTTGTCTGTGTGTGTGTGTGTGTGTGTGTAACAGAGTGGAGCTGTGACTTATTAAGACGTAATGCTTCTCCAATGGCAGCAGGCACTCTATCATACAACACAAGCACAGCCCACAACACTACCAATGTATGTGTATGTGTGTGTGTGTGTGTGTGTGTGTTCTCCATTACTATATAAGTTCAAACATCAGAGAACTACCTTTATTTATATATACACATTGATTTGAACTTTGAAAGAGGACAAAAAAGGAAAGTGCTTTATCTAAAAAAGCTATTCCTATATTGTAAGCCTTCTCATTAGCCTGGGCTCCACATCCTTTGTAGATCTACTCTAATTTAGTGGTGAGCGTACCTTTTTTTCATACAGTATGTTTGAAAATTGATATAGGCATACTGTGTAGCGTTTTGGAAAATAGCTCATCACATCCAGTTAGCCATCCTATTATCCTGGACTCAGCGTCCACAGCAGATCCATAGTAAATGAGTAGCTAGCTAGTGGCTAACGTAGCGTAGCTTTGATCTTGACACAGAGGGCCAGAAGTCACCGTGGCAACAAAGGGCACTGAAGGAGGAACAGGTAACGCCTGACCTGTTTGATCTGTAATGCTATGCCGTGTGTGTGTGTGTGTGTGTGTGTGTGTGTGTGTGTGTGTGTGTGTGTGTGTGTGTGTGTGTGTGTGTGTGTGTGTGTGTGTGTGTGTGTGTGTGTGTGTGTGTGTGTGTGTGTGTGTGTGTGTGTGTGTGTGTGTGTGTGTGTGTGTGTGTGAAAGAGAGAGAGAGAGAGAGAGAGAGGGAGAGGGGGGTGTAATAACTGCAATGTTTGATCTAGTAGCTGCATGGAGGTGCAAAGGGGATTCACACACACACACACACACACACACACACACACACACACACACACACACACACACACACACACACACACACACACACACACACACACACACACACACACACACACACACACACACACACACACACACACACACAACCATCAGGGCCAGGGGAAAAGAAAAAAAAAGAAAAAAAGAGTGAGAAAAAGACAAATTCCCCTGTGTGCCAAACAGTCTAGGTGAGTGAACAATGAGTACCTACCTGAGAGCTGTGTGTGTGTGTGTGTGTGTGTGTGTGTGTGTGTGTGTGTGTGTGTGTGTGTGTGTGTGTGTGTGTGTGTGTGTGTGTGTGTGTGTGTGTGTGTGTGTGTGTGTGTGTGTGTGTGTGTGTGTGTGTGTGTGTGTGTGCGTGCGTGCGTGTGCGTGTGCGTGTGTGTGTGTCCCAGAGATATTCCTGTCAGCAAGCTCTCAGAAATGTGCCCACATATCTAGTCACCATTTCCCATCCATCCTGGAACACATAATCTGTGTGTGTGTGTGTGTGTGTGTGTGTGTGTGTGTGTGTGTGTGTGTGTGTGTGTGTGTGTGTGTGTGTGTGTGTGTGTGTGTGTGTGTGTGTGTGTGTGTGTGTGTGTGTGTGCGTGCGTGACAGAGAAAGGACATAATCATAGTGCAGGATGTGGTTGGAGAGGTCATGGGTTGACTGTATTCACACGCACGCACGCACGCACACTAGTGTTGCACCCAGGGGCGCCGCTAAAAATGTTGGGCCCCATGAAAGATTCAAATTTTGGGCCCCCAAAAATGACAAATTGTGTTATCAAGCATCCTGCAGGGGCCCTGTCAGTGCTGTCAGGCCCTTAGAATCTGTAACACTTTCCCCCCCCTCGCGGCACCCATGGTTGCACCGATACCATTTTTAGCCCCGATACGATACCCGATAGCCGACTGTGCAGTATCGGCTGATACCGATGCCATACCGATACTACTCTGTTTGAAATTTATATAGGCATACAGTATACTGTATATATGAAGAGCTGCATAGGCTACTACTTGGATGTAACATCATTGCTATCATGGCTTTGTCAGGCTGCTGCCTACCTTTGTGATATAGGAATAAGACTAATACTAAGCAAAGGGAATCCAGTAGAACTATTTATACTTTTTAAATATCTCTGATATAAAATAAGTAATTTCAAGGCTGCGTTCAAGTTCAATGTTGCTTCACCGACAGGTTAAGATTAGACATGGTTTTGGTCAGGGCACAGCAGAGCATGTTAGCGTTTCAACACGATCTCCAGAATTCCGTGCTCCTGGACACGGATGTTAAGGACACGAAATCTGTGTCCAGGAGCACAGATGTTGCCAAAATGTTGTGCTCCTAGATACGGAATTGTTTTCACAGTCTTATGTTTTCTCAGGATTTTTCTAATTTCAAATATTTTTTTCTCAAAAAAACATTTCTTACAGGTTAGGGATTGTTTTGGTCTGGGCACAGCTAGTATTCTTTCATTCATTGTATGAATTTGATAGCCTATCAACCAACTGGAAAAGGTATTTCTCAAAAATATGTCTTTAATGACAGGTTAAAGTTAGGGAATGTTTTGGTCAGGGTACAACTTAAATTGCTATAGCATTTTTTTTTTAGGATTAGCATTTGGTATGTATTTTCTATCCTGTGGGAATATAGAAAACACTTCCGTGTGCCCATCACAGAAAACGATTCCGTGTCCAGGAGCACAGAATTTTGGCAAAATCCGTGCTCCTGGACACGGATTTCGTGTCTTTAACATCCGTGTCCAGGAGCACGGAATTTTGGAGATCAGGCTGAGCGTTTAGATGCTGAGCGTTTAGATGCCTGAGCGTTTAGATGCTTTGCATGATGACGGTCTGAGGTGTGTGTGTGGGTGCTGTAAGTCCTTGACAGGTCTTTTCAATCTCCTATTCATGTTCTCTCTGCTCATGATATTCATTCGAAAGTCTTTTTTCCCCTCATTTGACTTTCATGAATTTCATATAATCTAAAATGGACCTTCATTTCCATCGCTGTGGTGTCTCTCTTCTGTGTCTGATTCACCCAGGCTCTCTCTTTTTTCCTCACCTCACCTATGAAATTGCTTGTGTGTGTGTATGGAAGTATGGGAGACACAGCGAGAGATAGGTAGGTAGACAGAGAGAGAGAGAGAGATAAGATAGAGGGAGATAGAGAGAGACGGGGGGGAGAGAAGGAGAGAGAGAGAGAGAGAGAGAGAGAGAGAGAGAGAGAGAGAGAGAGAGAGAGAGAGAGAGAGAGAGAGAGAGAGATACAGAGACAGAGACAGAGAGAGAGAGAGAGAGAGAGAGAGAGAGAGTAAAGAGCAAAGACAATGAGGTTATTCTGAGATGAGAATCATCTGGCATTGGATAATATCTCTCATGCATATTTGAGTTGGCTAAAAACCCGATATCTATCGTGTGGGGGAATGAACTACTATTTAATGCACTCCTCCAAGACTCAAGGTAGATAAAAAGCAGTCTTCTTTGTGGAGACAGTGATAAATTATAGATCATAATCTACCCTAAAATGACTGGGGAAGACAAAGTAATGACTGAAATGTAATGAGTTTTAAATAACATTCCTGCCGTCATCCGCACATGCCTCTCTAATAACTGAGTGACCATTAGAGAGAAACTAAGTGTACATTTTTATCTTTTTGTCTGACAAAAAGCCTCATATTCAGCTGAGGCTTTATTGCACTCGTGCCTGGGTAGAAGCAGCACGGCATGGCTGCATCATGCACACACGCACACGCACACGCGCACGCACACAAACACACACACACACACACACACACACACACACACACACACACACACACACACACACACACACACACACACACACACACACACACACACACACACACACACACATATTATGCACACACACACATTATGCACATACACACATGGAGATCATTTATTGGGTTGGGTTTGTGCTCAGTTACAGTAAAACAATCAGCATTAGTGGAGTTTTTTTGTCGTTCATATCCAGTCTGAGCATTTACAAAGGTAAATTATTAATGATGGGAAAATTAAGTTTTATTGAGGCTCTGAAACCATTTAGGGTTATTACTTGAGGTTTCAGTAACAGGGCCATCTCCTGTTGAAAACCTATTTTCGCAATTAACTCTTGTAAGGTGTTCGAGTCATTTTGCCCTGTTTTCAGTCTTTAGCCTGAGAAAAATAGTATCAGTTATTTTTTTTGTTCTCTGAAATTCACTGGCTTTGGCTCATTTTCAGTGGGGGGCATGAATATGGGGGAAAAAAAAACTGTGACCCTGCCTTGCTAACCACCCCCCAATGGTTTCTAAATTCTCTGATACAATAGTGATCACATGTTGAGTAGCCAAGGAAGAGGGTGAATTATGTGGGAAAAGGTATATATGCTGATGTTGTTCAGTCCTTTATTTGTGTATCAATGTTTCAACCTTGTGTGACAAGAGGACTGATGGGTCAATCCGAGAGTTTGGATTGGGTTTACTTACTTTCTTCACTGTCTCCTTATCTTTCTCTCTATATATCTCTCACTCAAAAAAAATTATATACACAGAAATTGACAAGCATAATGAAGGGAACATGAGGGTGAATACGAGCTATGTTTTTTTTTCCTTTTAAATTGCAAGGGTTGGAAAAAATAACTGAGACACCTGTTTAGTGTGGGAAGTTTCTTGGCTCAAGTGGTCCAGCCTGTTGGCCAATCTTCATTAATTGCACATTGCACCAGTAAAGTGAAGTGTGAAGGTTCAATCAGCAGGGTAAGAGCACAGGGTTTTCTTTCAACATTTTGCAATGCACACAATATTATGGGTGACATATCAGAGTTCTAAAAGCAGAAATACTTGGTGCGTGTGTAACTGTTGCATCTTTGACCGACATAGCATTTTTTTTTGATATGTCAAGAGCCACGTTATCCAAGGTAATACGTCTGCATACCACCAAGAAGGAAGAAACATATCCAAAGGATTAACTGGATGCAAGAGGAATTACAGAATTTGCATCGGCAATCCCCATGAAAAAGAAAAC
>NC_085878.1:38913714-38916214 GCF_034702125.1 Engraulis encrasicolus
AGCATGAATATTGTGCTTGAGATAATGAAAGCCTATGGATAATGCAGTGTTATAAAACTTTTTGACAACACAAGTTCAAAAAATATATATGAGAAAAGCTAATGGTATGGAGCAGATCACATAATATTTATTTTTTATGGTTTATCACTTTGTAAAATGTGGCCTATCTTTATTAAGTCAAGTTTTTGCTGTATTTGTTTTTGCTGAAATTCAAAACTAGACACTCTAAAACACTTTCTGTATGATTTTGGTAACTGTGATGAACAGAAAGACCATAGATCATGAAAACTCCTACAAAGTCATGGATTGGAAATTTCATCTGGCTATTTTATCACAACAGAGTATATGACTGTTATTACAGCAAAGTATCAAAACTTGGAAACTTTGCTGCCAAGAATTTTCAAAAGTTGAGGTGAAAATTGAAATGAGGAGAAACATAGCACAACAGGCGATGACAGTAGCAGCAGCAATCATCTTTGGGTGAGTGTGTCCACTTTTGCTACTCAGTAAGATAAATGCCCATGTCAGGAGAGTCTACTCTAGCAGAAGATAGGGCTGCATGTTAAACATTAGTACTCATCCAAGTGGGTTTTATTTTTTCAAGTAGTTTACTTGAATAGAACTGGACTCAATATTGAGTCATGACAACACATTTACTTACTCAATTTGAACTCAGAGATTCAAACAGTGCACATGTTGAAACAATGTTAAAAATGTAGGTAAATGCGCTCTCACTCAGTTTACACAAACACACGGTTTAATAAATCAAGGGCATTCTTTGCAAAGCGAGCTCTTATTTTTATGACACCTATTATTTTTCTCACCCCTCAGTCTTTAGAGGCTCTGTGATAAAAGCATTTGGTGAAAGTTGTTATTCTTGACAACACACATTGGCACAATTCATATAAACAATGCATCAACCATTTGCACTCTCTCTCCATACAACATTCACAATAGCAGTGTCAGTTGTCAAACTCCCTTTATTATGTGTCCCACTGTGTCTCTCATCCCTCTTTGATGGATGGGCATCAATACTTGGTACCAAGATGGAGATCCTCTATCCTTAAACTTCCTCTATTTAGGGCTGCTGACAGCTTTGTCCTTATACATGCAATGTAATGATGACCCAAGCCTACCACTTGGTTACACAATATAGGATTGTTTAGGGAGCACACCAAAGAAAATCCATGAGACATGCTATTCTGTAAACAGCAAATTTGTAACCGTCGAATTAGTGAGTCCCTCTTGATGGTGGTGGTGGCTCCTGGTGGACCTCATCACAAAGCATCTGAGGAGCTTGACCATGCAGTATTTGTGAACTGAGATGACATTAGATAGGGATGTGCAGTTATTAAAACATAGCATGCACATAGCATGAACAAGATCATCTCTATGTTCCCCCGGGTCCTATGTTCCCCCAGTCCCCACAACAGGGGAACTTAGGACCCTTTTTTCAAAGAAGGGCCCTAAGTTCCCCGGTCCCATACAAATACTGCTGAACGTTACAGTGATGAGTGGGCATCTGACCTAATATGTATCTTAGCTAATAATTAATCAATTATTATTAGTAATAATAAGTCATTTACCTAATAATAATAATATGTGTGTGTGTGTGTGTGTGTGTGTGTGTGTGTGTGTGTGTGTGTGTGTGTGTGTGTGTGTGTGTGTGTGTGTGTGTGTGTGTGTGTGTGTGTGTGTGTGTCTGTGAATGTGTTTGTGTGCGTCTGTCTGTCTTTGTCTCTACCTGTGTGTGATGTCTCCTTTTCCCATAGTAGAGCAATTATAGACTATAGCTCAACAAACTCAATGTGTTTTGCTTCAACACCGTCAGATGCTTCAGAGTGACGGTTTTAAAGCATTTCTCCCAGAGTGCACACTTTCATAACCTCCCTACCCTGCATGAACGAGCGCGCGCCCGCACACACACACACACACACACACACACGCACGCACGCACGCACACGCGCACGCGCACGCGCACGTGCACACGCACACACACACACACACACACACAAAAACAAAAACACACACACACTTTTGCCATCTACTAAAAGCACTCTGGTGGAGAGCCAGCTCTCAGGAATCAGGACACAGGCGTCAAGTGCAGAAGTCTGGCTCTCCTCGAGCTCCCTCGTCATTGACTGGACTGTTGTCCAACAGCAGCGTAATTTCTAGAAAGTCAAGAGCCTTTTGGTAGAGCTTCAGTGGAATGCTAATGAAAGCAAAGAAGCCTTCAAATAATCTGCCTCAAAGAGTAATCAAGTGTCTGTTCCCTATTTGTTTGTCCAAAAACAAAAAAAGTGATTATAATGATAACAATTAAGACTGAGAGATAGAGCTGACCCTCTAAAAAAGAGAAAAAATGTAATAGAGAGAGAGAGAGAGAGAGAGAGAGAGAGAGAGAGAGAGAGAGAGAGAGAGAGAGAGAGAGAGAGAGAGATTTGAAGTGATGCAAATGACAAAGATGAGGACGACAGTGTTTCATGTGCACTCATCTCCA
>NC_085878.1:38921214-38923714 GCF_034702125.1 Engraulis encrasicolus
GCCCTGACATATGATGAAGAATTCAACCGTGGATAAAACTTTTAGACTGACGAAGTTCAAGCGTCCAGATTTGGTTCAATAAAAAACAACACCAAAAAAAAGCAATCCAAGATTTGCTGTGCAGAGTGAACGAGCCTCCCCGTATGAGCATCAATCAATACTCTATCTGCCATTCATCATTGAAACAAGCGTTTGGAGGCTTGGGAGAAACACAGCACCCTCACAAAAGAGCAGAAGACCTCTGAGAAGCAGACAGGTCTCTCTCCGCATTCCTTGGTAGTCCTTATGATGGTAATGAATTGCAAGACTAAACCGTGATGGTGCATGCCAGACAGCACTTACATGTGCTGCTGTAGTACTTCTGTGTAGAATAACAACTGGGTTTTTGTAAATATACTTCTGCCTGTCTTACTGTATACCAGAGCTATCAAGGTTTGACCTGAATTGGGAGTTTGATGTAGATTTTTTTGACTGACACACAGCCCTCAGTTTACAAAGCTTGGAATAGCTCATACGCTTTCCACTGCCCTATGCACTATTCTTTCAGTCTAATGCATTGTGCACAAGTATCGCAACACAAATGCGGATCTGTGATTTTTAACCACATCCAATTTGGCTGTTAGGTCTGTGCAATAGTTTTCTTATTGGTTTGAAACATTCTCCTGAACCCTTCATGCAGGGGAAATGTTGGGAAAGAAGGGACTTTGTTATGACAATTTTCAGAAATACACAGGTTGGAGTAATGGCGCAATCCCCAACAGTGGGAGATGGGATTTTTCTGACCTCCACCTTGCTGAAATGCATTGGAACACCTGTTGAAGCGGAATGTTCAAGTCGCGAGCTGGGGCCACATCGATCGAAGCAAACCGAATTCAATGTTGCTGTTGCAATATTGTTGCACATTACTCAGCAATCATCATTCCGTGGAGAAACAGAGTTGAATCGGACAGGTTAATGGTTTCAAAACTGCTTGTGAACTTTTCTAAGGTGTAGTTATATTGGCATTGCCTCTTTCAAAGATGATATGCGGCTATGAAAGAAAGAACGCATGGTGTCATTTACATCTCATTGTTTACATTGCTGACATCTGTAAGAAGTGGATATGTATTTTCATTCCTGCATGATTGCAGATTGTTTGACCTGCTGGTTGGAACACTTTCAAGTGGGAGGTAGCTGACTCCTGGTTGCATATTGGGAGGCTCTTACCACTCTGGAATGCGGCATAAGATTTTTTTTTTCTCCGAAATACAAATGTTGGAGTGAGAGTGGTAAAGAGCTAAATGAGTTAGTCTTTCTCCCACTGAATGAGACTTGAGGATAGTGTCTATACTGAAGCAGCTGCAAGACCATTTGCTGGATACTACTGCTAGTATTGTTTCAATACAGATATGGAAATACGTGTACATACTGGGGGGGGGGGGGTTGTACTATTATAATAAAGTTACTGCCTCGTATCTAAGAGACTTAGACTGAACTCCGTCGTCAGAGAACACATATTCCTAAAATATTCTGTGGTCTCTGCAGAGACAGGTTTGAGAAATCTCAAGAGCTTCAAAATCTTGCTATGCCTATTGAGTTGCCTTCAGTTAACAATCATTCATTCATATTTCCTCAACGGGTTTGGTCTCTGGTCTATGGTGTATCGGTAGGGACACATAGGAGGCGAAGCGAGCGAAGCGAAGAGAGGCGAAATCCAACAGTCATCAGGTCGTCGCAGCGAATCAAATGGGATGGACCAGTTATGTTGTTGATTTGATTGGGCCGCGGCAGGCGAATTCGCTCATCATTTGCATAACATTAAACTTTCTTTAATAATTTTGCTTCGCTTCGCTCCTGTTTGCTTGCTTTCGCTTGCCATCGCCTCTCTCATAGGAATGAATGGCAAATTTCGCAAATTCGCGTGTATGTGTCCCTACCGTATGACTATGGATCTATGGGTCCCACCAGTACCATTTACAAAAAAACAAAAAACAAAAAACAAAACTGTTATGAATCTCTAAAATATAGCGATGAATGAAAATCACATTTTACAGACAAATATTCAAAATATACTTTGGTTTTTGGATATTTACACCAACCACATATTGAGCGAAATGAACCCTGAAAATAAAACCAGTTGAAATTAGACTACCAAACCTGACGCACTGAAACAGAGGGAGTTTGTTAAGGGGCCTACCGAGACACTGCATAGCTCACTGCTTTCATTACATGCACACACACACACACACACACACGTATGCATGCGCAAGCGCACACACACACACACACACAACACACACACACACACACACACAGGACACACACACAGAAATCAAGCCCGCGCACGGACACGCACACGCACACACAGGAGTGTGTTCCAAAAGAGGGTCCCAAAGAAGCTCGACATGCACACTGCCCCCCCCCCCCCCCCTCATTACTCATGTCAAGCAGCCTCAATATGAACTTCTGGGGCCTCACGAAAAAATGTGCTCAAAATTTGCATTATGCCTCTGCCAGGCAA